>NW_012104965.1:2737803-2745291 GCF_000951045.1 Mandrillus leucophaeus | reverse complement strand
CAATGATAGACTGGATTAAGAAAATGTGGCACATATGCACCATGGAATACTATGCAGCCATAAAAAAGGATGAGTTCATGTCCTTTGCAGGGACATGGATGAAGCTGGAAACCATCATTCTGAGTAAACTATCGCAAGGACAATAAACCAAACACCGCATGTTCTCACTCATGGGTGGGAATTGAACAATGAGAATACCTGGACACAGGAAGGGGAACATCAAACACCGGGGCCTGTTGTGGGGTGAGGGGAGGGGGGAGGGATAGCATTAGGAGATACACCTAATGTAAATGACAAGGTAATGGGTGCAGCACACCAACATGGCACATGTATACATTTGTAACAAACCTGCACGTTGTGCACGTGTACCCTAGAACTTAAAGTGTAATAAAATAAATAAATAAATAAAACATTAATTTTAATAATTTATCTCTAGATTTATTTTCTTACCTAGGTAATAATATTGGCTGCAATAATTTATTTTTTCTCCTATGTATTCCAAACGTTATTCTTCTAATTGAAATGACTGGTAACTAGTTAAATGTTAAATTAAAGTGGTGATATCAGGCATCCAAGTCTTGTTCTTGATTTTTAAAAAATTATATTAGCAGTGATGTTTAGTGTAAATTTTTGTAGATACCTTTATTAGGACAAGGAAGCTCTCATCTATAATTTGCTTTCTAAGAGTTTTTTTAGAATATTGAATTAGTGTTTAATTTTTTATTATGTTTTATATTTTGAAATGATTACATCATTCTTGCTCTTTAAATTATTCTAGTAAAATACATTGATTGTCTAATTCTGAACCTCTACTGAATTCCTAGAATAAATCCAATTCAATGATGATGGATTACCTTTTGATAAATTCTATTCACTAATATTTGTTTGTGTTTGCACATTTCTATGTGAAATGGGCCCAAAATTTTTCTCATTATTTTTTCATTTGGTTTTGGTATCAAGGTCTTATCAGTCTCATAATATCAGTTGAGAAATGTTATATGTGCCTATTATGACAAATGTAGATGTGCCAATTGTTTAATACATATTTGAAACTAGATATTAAGTGCATATGAGTCGAGTATCATATTTTCATAGGGAAGAAAAACTGTTATCAAGGTATGCTGATTTTTTTTCATAATGCTCTGTCATAAATTCTGTTTTGTCTGATATTTAAGTAGCAGGTTGTTTATTTGAAAGGTTTGGATCAAGGTAAAATAGATAAGAAATTCCAAAGCAAAAGGCATACCAGCATGTAGATTTTCAAATGATGCACTGAGAACTAGTTTTACATATCTAAAGTCATTTGCATACAAACAGTACAAAACATATCAAGAGTGACAAGTAGGTATGATTTAATAAGGATGATTTTGAAGTTATTCAGTACAGTGCTAGGAATCCACCCCCCTCATCCCACATTAGCCACCACAGACAGAAAAAAAAAATATGTTGGAAACAATTCTTCATGAATATTTCATGTTTCTACATTCATAGATATGAACAACCTATCTACTCATGACTAATTTTTCAGAAATATTTTCAAGTGGCCCTGAAAGAAAAGAAACAGAAATTCACTCTGGAACAAATTTATTTACATTTATGAATAATAAAGATAGAGAGATCTTTCCCGGAGACATCACAGGATAATAAAGATAGAGATGCCTCCCTCCTCTCCCCAGAGAGTTTTGCTCATAGTCTAAGGTAATATAGGCAATGCCTCTCTCCAGAGAGGATAATGAGTTTATGGGTTTGTTAGTAGTCCCTTAGGAGACTGCAGGTTTACCTAAGATCAGTGTTCCTGTTTTGATGCAGACCCACTGTGGGTGCAGAACCTACCTGGATCCACTTCCAGATAACCTCCTGGGGACTTGGAAGAAAAGGAAAACTCACGTGAACATGAAGGTCCTTTCGGTTGCTGTGCTGTAAATAACAAACTCTAAATCTCTTCGGATTCATTGTGTGCTTATCAGCCAAAACTACGGAAGTCTAGCAAGACAAGCTGGCATCTGTCATCACACTGCTGTTTTGAAACTATTTGAGAGGAATTTCATGTCTGCTAAAGCTAAAGGAGGCTACAGAAGCTTTAGTAACTTGTCCTCTACACAAGATGACTAAATCCCAGAGATCATACATGAAATTGATGGTTGGAATATCAGTATGAGATCATTTTCAAAGACTCCTAGCCAAGAGTGTTTATTGCTAGGACAAGATGACCCTAAGAGAAAGGAAATATAGAAAGTATCATCAGGGGCATATTGTGAAAGGGTATTATCTCAAGAAGAGCCACTCTGCACTAAGAAAATTGTAGTGAGATGGGAAAAACAAGTTTTCAGAGAAGCCATGAAAGGGCTCCAAAAGAGAAACATACAGGTCTGAATATTAGTAAGAAATTAGTAGAATATTACTAAAGAATTAATTTAATTTAAAAATTACTCAAACAAGAATTTAGATATCTCCTTTTTTTCTTTTCACAGTCTAAAACACCTCCTACCCCAAACACTACCCAATTACAATGAAACTTTTAAACAAATACAGAAGTGTTAATTAATGCTTAGAATGGAATACATTTTCCAACTCAATGTAATGTTAGAATTATTTCCTACAATCAAACATAAAAGTCAGAAGGCCTAGAATTTCATTGAGCAGCAAAGGCCTTCTGACTTTTATGTTTGTACTTTGAACTACTGAACAAGTTTGAAAAAATAAGTTACAAAAGTGTTGGCTTCATATTTCATGAGTCCTGATTGTTCAATATCCCATTATATGAAAAGAATTCAATTAGATTTCATTTAGTTTCCATTTGCCTTCTACAATTTTTCTCAACTTTTTTTACTCTAGTCTGAAAATCTTTTACCTAAATGATTGAGTCCATTTACACTTTCGTTTCATAATTTATTTTACATTTTTGTGATTTTAGTTTTATCTTCCTTCTCGTGTTCTTTTGTATTTGTTGAATTCATTTATTTAATTTTTGTTTTTGAACTTATTCTACTTTTTCTCATGTACTAGTCTTAAAGTTAGGTTATCAGTCTATTTTAATTATTTTAAAGGTCACTTTAGAAATTTTAACACCAAAATTTAGAATTTAAGGAATCAACATATAAGCTTAAAATTCTTTAACTGCAATCATTATCTGTTGATTTCCATTCTATTGTTCAGTCCTTCATTCTATTGTTTCAGTCTTTTTGAAAATTTTCTAGTAATTTAAACTTTTTATAACCTCAAAAATGAGATACTGTTATATTATTACATGTACTCACATTATTAAATTTACCTACATTTGCTATTTTCTTTTGTCACAATTTCAAGTCTCTGTCACTAGTTGTCTTATGAATGAAATATATCTTGTAAAGTTTCATTAGTGAGAGCTAAATGACAGTAAATTTTTTTGTATGCCTGAAAATTACCTGGTGGCAATTGTTTTCTCTGAAATCTTTGAAGATTTTATTCAGTTGTCTTATGGCTTCTCTTGCTACAATTGAGAAGTTTATTGTCAGATCAGTTATAGTTTATTTGTTAAAAAAAAAAGTATATATTATTTTATCTCTAGATTATTTATTTGGTCTCTCTGTTGTTCTATGTTTAATTTTTTAAGATCTATCTTCTAGACCTCTAGGCTACTTAGCTTACCTATTTATAATATAAAGTATCCAATTATCCACTTAAAGAAATTTGTGTGGCTTTTTAAAATAATTTTTTTTTTTATTAGAGACAGGACCTCTCTATATTGCCTATGCTGGTCTCAAACTCCTAGCTTCAAGTGACCTTCCCACCTCAGCCTCCTAAAGAGCTGTAATTACAGGTGTGAGCCATCATGACTGGCTGACTTTTTAAAAAAACATAATCACTTTTATACATTCTTGTTCTGTTAGTCAAAAATATGTGTGTTATTTATATTTGAATAATATATGATTGGTGTATAAGTCTGGAATCACAATTTTCTTATTTCGGGATTTTTTTTAAAGTATTACACCATTGTCTTTATTGAGTGTTTAGCAGTGCTAAGAGGAAATTTTATAGCACTAAATGCCTATATCAAAAAGTTAGAAAGATCTCAAATGAACAACCTAATATTGCATGTAAAGGAACTAGAAAAAAAACAAGAACAAGCCAAACTCAAAACTAGCACAAAAAAATAAGTAACTAAGATCAGAGCAGAACTAAATGAAATTGAGGCCAAAAAAAATATGTATACAAAGAACTAATGAAACAATCAGTTGGTTTTTTGAAAAGATAAACAAAATGGACAGACTGCTAGCTAGATTAACCAAGAAAAGGAACAAAAAGATGAAAATAAATACATTTAGAAATAATACAGATGACATTACAATAAATACCACAGCAATACAAAAGACCATCAGAGGCTAACATGAACACCTCTATGTGTATATATTGCAACACCTGAAGGAAATGGATAACTTCCTGGAAACATGCAACCTCCCAAGAATGAACCAAGTAGAAATTAAAATGCTGAGCAGATCAATAATGAGAAACAAAATTGAATCAGTAATAAAAAAAACTTCCAACAAAAATAATCTCAGATTACAGAACAGATTCACAGCTGAATTTTACCACACAAACAGAGAAGAGCTGGTACCAATCTTACTGAGTCTATTCCGAAAAATAGAAGAGAAGGGATTCCTCCCTAACTCATTCTATGAAACCAATATCACCCTGATACCAAAATCAGGAAAGGACACAACAAGAAAAGAAAACTATAGGTTAATATCCCTGATGAACATAAACGCAAAAGTCCTCAACAAAACAGGAATGAACCAAATCCAACAGCACATCAAGAAGAGAATACATCACAATCAAGTGGACTGTGTTCCAGGGAGGCAAGGATGGACCAACATCTTCAAATCAATAAATATGACTCATCACATAAACAGAACTAAACAAAAACTATAGGATCACCTGAATAGATGCAGAAAAGCCATTTAACAAAATATAACATCTCTTCATGATAAAAAAAAAAAAATTTCAACAAACCAGGCATCTAAGAAGCATACCTCAAAATAATAAGCACCATCAATGACAAACCAATTACCAACATAATACCGAATGAGCAAAAATTGAAAGCATTCCCCCTAAGAGCCAGAAGAAAACAAGGATGTCCACTCGAACCAATCCTATTCAACATAGTACTGGAAGTCCTAACCAGACCAATCGGGCAAGAGAAAAATGTAAAAGGTATCCAAATAAGAAAAAAGGAAGTGAAATTATTTCTGAATTCACCAGTGACATGATCGTGCGCTTAGTAAACCCTAAAGACTCTCCAAAAGACTCAAAGACTTGATAAACAACTTTAGTAAAGTTTCAGGATACACAATCAATGTACAAAACTCAGGGTCAGGTGTGGTGTGGTGGCTTATGCCTGTAATCCCAGCACTTTGGGAGGCCCAGGCAGGTGGATCACTTGATTAGGACTTCAAGGTCAGTCTGGCCAATATGGTGAAATCCAGTCTCTGCTGAAAATATAATAATTAGCTGAACATGGTGGTATACACCTGTAATCTCAGCTACACAGGAGGCTGAGGCATGAAAATTGCTTGAACCTGGGAGGTGAAGGTTGCAGTGAGCCGAGATCACACCACTGCACTCCGGCCTGGGCAACAGAGTGAGACTCCATCTCAAAAAAAAAAAAAAAAAAAAAAGTAACATTTATATAAACTAATATTGCTCATTCTGAGAACCAAATCTAGAATACAATCCCATTTAAAATAGCCACACAAAAAATAAAAATACCTAGGAATATATTTAACCAAGAAGGTGAAAGATTTCCATAAGGAGAACTAAAAATACAGATGAAAGAAATCATAGATGACACAAACAAATGGAAAAACATTCCATGCTCGCGGATTTGAAGAATCAGTATTATCAAAATAACCATACTGATCAAGGCAATCTACATATTCAAAGAAATCCCTATCAAATTACCAATGTCATTTTTCACAATATTAGAAAAAGCAATCCTAAAGTTCATATGAAACAAAAATGACAGTAGAATCAGAAAAAGCAACACAATCCTAAGAAAAAAGAACGAATTTAGAGACATCACATTGCCTGACTCCACATGTACTACAGCCTTATACTATAGTCTTATACTACAAGGCTATAGTGACAACAACAGCATGGTACTAGTACAAAAATAGATACGTAGGTCAATGGAACACAATAAAGAACCCAAAAATAAAGCCACACACCTACAACCAACTAATCTTTAACAAGGTCAACAAAAATTTAAAATGAGGAGAGGACACTATTTATTCAATAAATGGTGCTGGGAAAACTGGCTGGCCATTTGCGGAGGAATAAAACTGGACCCCTACCTCTCACCATATACAAAAAATAACTCAAGATGAAGTAAAGACTTAAATGTGAGGCCTCCAAAAACCCTAGAAGCAAATGTAGAAAAAACTCTTCTGGTTATTAGCATAGGCAAAGAATTTTTGACTAAGACCTCGAAAGCAATTGCATGAAAACAACAATTGACAAATGAAGCTTACTTAAATGAAAGAGCTTCTGCACAGCAAAAGAAACAACAGATTAAATGAACAACCTACAGAAAGGGAGTAAATATTTGCAAGCTGTGTATCTGAGAAAAGACTAATATCCAGAATATGCAAAGAGTTTAAAAAATTAACATGAAATAAATAACTCCACTAAAAAGTGTGCAAAGGACATAAACAGATGCTTCTTAAAAGACAACATACAAACGGCCAGCAAACATGAAAAAATGCTCAACATCAATAATGTTCAACAATACTTATAGAAATGTAAATTAAAACCACAATGAGATATCATCTCACATAAGTCAGAATGCCTCTTATTAAAAAATCAAAAACAACAGATATTGGCGAGAATGTAGAGAAAAAAAGGGACGCTTCTATACTGTTAGTGGGAGTATAAATTAGTTCAACCTCTATGGAAAACGGTAATGGAGATCTCCCAAAGAACTAAAAGTAGAACTACCATTCAACCTAGCAATCCCACTACTGGGTATCTATCCAAAGGGAAAAAAAAAAATCATTTTATAAAAAAGACACCTGCACTCTTACACGTATCACAACATTATTCACAATAACAAAGTCATGGAATCACACTAAGTGTCCATCAGTGGTTGACTGGACAAAAAAAAAATGTGGTAAACATACACAGTGGAATGCTGAGCAACCATAAAAAAAAGAATGAAAGCATGTCTTCTGAGCAGCACTGATGAAGGTAGAGACAATTATCCCAGTGAACTAACTCAGAAACAGAAAACCAGATACCACATGTTCTCACACTTACAAGTGGGAGCAAAACAGTGGGTACACATGAATATAAATATGGAAATAAGAAAATGGGGATTCCAAAAAGGAGGAGGGTGAGAGTGGGTCAATGGTTGAAAAACTATCTACTGGGTTTAATGTTTACTGTTTGTGTAATTAGTACACTAGAAGCCCAATCCCTACCGGTATACAATATGCCCATGTAACAAATCTGCAC
>NW_012104965.1:2718048-2737753 GCF_000951045.1 Mandrillus leucophaeus | reverse complement strand
AACAGATGCTTCTTAAAAGACAACATACAAACGGCCAGCAAACATGAAAAAATGCTCAACATCAATAATGTTCAACAATACTTATAGAAATGTAAATTAAAACCACAATGAGATATCATCTCACATAAGTCAGAATGCCTCTTATTAAAAAATCAAAAACAACAGATATTGGCGAGAATGTAGAGAAAAAAAGGGACGCTTCTATACTGTTAGTGGGAGTATAAATTAGTTCAACCTCTATGGAAAACGGTAATGGAGATCTCCCAAAGAACTAAAAGTAGAACTACCATTCAACCTAGCAATCCCACTACTGGGTATCTATCCAAAGGGAAAAAAAAAAATCATTTTATAAAAAAGACACCTGCACTCTTACACGTATCACAACATTATTCACAATAACAAAGTCATGGAATCACACTAAGTGTCCATCAGTGGTTGACTGGACAAAAAAAAAAATGTGGTAAACATACACAGTGGAATGCTGAGCAACCATAAAAAAAAGAATGAAAGCATGTCTTCTGAGCAGCACTGATGAAGGTAGAGACAATTATCCCAGTGAACTAACTCAGAAACAGAAAACCAGATACCACATGTTCTCACACTTACAAGTGGGAGCAAAACAGTGGGTACACATGAATATAAATATGGAAATAAGAAAATGGGGATTCCAAAAAGGAGGAGGGTGAGAGTGGGTCAATGGTTGAAAAACTATCTACTGGGTTTAATGTTTACTGTTTGTGTAATTAGTACACTAGAAGCCCAATCCCTACCGGTATACAATATGCCCATGTAACAAATCTGCACGTGTACTCCCTGAATTGAAAATAAAGCAAATTTTTAAAAATAGCACAAAGGATAGGGGGATAAAAGTATACACTTGCAAAAATTTTTACACTGTTTATGATGTGGTATAATATTGCTTGAAGGTGAACTGTGATAAATTAAGAATGCACATTTTAAAATCTAGAGCAGCTGCAAAAAAATAGCTATTAGATCAATAAGGAAAACAAAATGAAAGATTAAAATAGAATCAATCTAAACAAAGACAGTAAGTGAAGAAAAAAGAGAGCAAATCCCACAAATAGGAAATAAATAGCTGATAGTAGACTTAAACCCAAACATAATGAAAATTGTATTAAATATAAAGGGCCTTAACTGCCAATTAAAATACAAAGATTGCCAGAATGGTTTAAATTATCATATGGATTTTTATGATGACAATATGTCTTGGAATATGGTATGACTTTTTAATTTGTTGATTCAAATCTTTTAGTTCTGAAAACATTTCTTAAACTGTATTTTTTAATCTATTCAATTCTGTTCTTCAAAGTAATTATGAATAATTGAAATATTGTTTGTCTCTTTTCCATACTTATAAATTTCTCTCTAATCCTGTTATTTCCTACAGCTGCTGTAATAAATTACCACAAATGTAATGGCTGAAAACAGCAACGACTTATTATCTTCCAATTCCAAAGGTGGGAAGTCTGAACTGGGTTTCACTGAGCTGCAACCAAGGGGTGGGTGAGACTGTGCTCCCTCCAGAAACTCTAGCAAATAATCCATTTATTTGACTTTCCCAGGTTCTAGACCTGCATTCCTGACATTCCTTGGCTCATGGCTTCTTCTTCCATCTTCAGAGTCAACAGGGTACCGTCTTTAAATCTATCTCTGCTTTATCATTACATCACCTTCTCCTTTTCTGTCTCTGTGGTCAAATATCTCTCTGCTCTCCTTTTATAGGAACACTTATGATTACACTTAGAAATCGCCAGAATAATCTCCCATTCTAAAGCCTATCGCTAATAGCCAGAACCAACTTTCTAGCCATTTGAGTGGGTAACTTTGAAAGCAGATCCTTCAGCCACATTTAAACCTTCAGATGACTGCAGTCCTGACTAACGTCTTGACTGCAACCTATTCATGATATTTCTGATCCACAGAAACTGTGAGGATAATCAATATTTATTGTTAAGTCACTGAGTTTTAAAGTAATTTGCTGTGGAGCCATAGATACCTAATACATAAATGTAATATATTATAAATTAAGAAGCATAACAATAAGATATACAACCATGAAACATCCACCAACTTAAAACCAGTCAATTGCATCTGAGGTGTTGACAGTACTGTTTCTCTCTCACTCTGACTTGTCTATTGACTGTTTTTGTTTTGTTTTGTTTTGTTTTGTTTGAGATGCAGTCTCACTCTGTCGCCCAGGCTGGAGTGCAGTGGCATGATTTCGGCTGCACTGCAAGCTCCGCCTCCCAGGTTCACGCCATTCTCCTGCCTCAGCCTCCTGAGTAGCTGGGACTACAGGCGCCCACTACCGCGCCCGGTTAATTTTTTGTATTTTTAGTAGAGACGGGGTTTCACCGTGGTCTCTATTTCCTGACCTTGTGATCCGCCCGCCTCGGCCTCCCAAAGTGCTGGGATTACAGGCATGAGCCACCATGCCAGGCTGACTGTTTTCTTAAAATATGACACATGGATAGGATCCTTCTTCTAGTTTCACCATATGTGATTTTCCTCTGTGCTAGTCTTAATCCAAGAAAGCATCTTTAGGAAGCCCAATTACCCTACTCCTCTTGCTTAAAACAAGGAATCGATATTTTCCCTTGGGTTATAGCACAAATTTTAGAGAATTGTGCTGTATTGATTTTCTTTCCTTTTTTTTTTAAATGCTTTTGCTCTTCAAAAGCCCAGCTTTTCAGAACTGTTATATGAAAGCCATGCTCTAAGGAATGTGTTAACTTCTCAATATTTTAAGACTTTGACAATTTTATCCATATATTACAGCAAATAATTAAAAGTTGCATTCCCGAACCACTACATTCTCTAGTTTCCTTCTGCCCACCCAGTCACTAACCACTAACAATTTCCCCACAGATCTTTACTTTCTCATTATTTCATTGACTTTCACTGACTGCCATTATAATAAATGATATGTGGAAAAACACCTTTGCATTTCTTCTAAAGATACTCCTGATTTCATTTTCTATATTTACATATATTTCCTATATGTTAATTATTCTCACCCCAAACATTTGAACTGATAAATTTATCTTAGGATTCAAGGCCAGGGAGGGAAAAATGGGTTTCTGATGAACGAGTATGTAGTCTTTAGTAACAAAAATTTTTTATTTCAGAGTTTACAGAAGTGGGATTCATGTGCGTATATTTCATGTCATCATTGAATTTAAGAAAAGTAGAAAAGAAGGTTTCATAGGAGATGTACTAGAAAGAAAAATGGAAGAATTGAGTCTTCACAAGAGAGCAATTAGTAAAAGATTCATACTGTTAACAAAAATTATGTTTTTTCAGAACGTTGTTATTTATAAGAGTGTATAGGCCTTTTCTTGATTAATTTTTTTTTTGTAATAAGGAAGGTATGAAACTAGTTCCAAATCTGTATGTCGTGCTTCTGGCTCCTCCCATTTCTTTTAATATTCTCGAATCAAAATGCACAACAGTAGCCCTAGATAATGGTGTTGTCTACACATTTTTGGTAAGTCTTTTCACTTACTGCCTTTTCATCTTAAGCCCTATTTTGGGAGGAGAAAGAGGAGGAGAAAAATTATAGAAAGAGATAGGTATACGAGCATGCCAAACCCAGAAGAATCTGTGCCGTAGTAGTCAGTAATACATTTGTGTTGTAAACAGCCATTTAATGTCAGTAAACATCCAAATGTACTCCTATTATTGTTTGAATTGTACTTAATTTATACATTTCTTTTTCTTTTTAAAACTTCCTACTTTTATTTTAAGTTTAGAGGTACATGCAGTATATGCAGGTTTGTTACCTAGGTAAATATGTGCCATGGTGGTTTGCTGCACAGATCATTCCATCATCAGGTACTGAGCCCAGCATCCATTAGCTATTCTTCCTGATCCTCTCCCGCCTCTCACCCACTGGCCCTCCAACAGGCCCCAGTGTATTGTTTCCCATTATGTCCATGTGTTCTCATCATTTAGCTCACACTTATATCTGAGAACATGCAGTATTTGGTTTTCTGTTCCTCAGTTAATTTGCCTCCAGCTCCATCTGTGTCCCTGCAAATGACATGATCTCGTTCCTTTTTATGACTGCTTAGTAGTATTCCATGGTGTATATGTACCACATTTTCTTTACCCAGTCTATCACTGATGGGCATTTAGGTTGATTCCATGTCTTTGCTATTGTGAATAGGGCTGCAGTGAACATACGCATGCAGGTGTCTTGATAAGAGAATGATTTATATTCCTTTGGGTATATACCCAGTAATGGGATTGCTGGGTCAAATGGTATTTCTGTCTCTAGGTCTGTATTAGTCTGTCCTCACACTGCAAATAAAGACATTCCAAAGACTGGGTAATTTATAAAGGAAAAGGGTTTAATGGACTCACAGTACCACATGGCCAGGAGGCCTCATAATCATGGCAGAAGGTGAAGTTCTGAGAAGCAAAGCTATGACTTATATGATGGCAGGCAAGAGAGTTTGTGCAAGGGAACTCCCATTTATAAAACCATCAGATCTTGTGTGACTTATTCACTACAACAAGAAGAATATGAGGGAAACTGCTCCCATGATTCAGTTGTTTCAACCTTGCCCCACCTTGGACACATAGGAATTATTACAATTCAAGGTGAAATTTGACTGGAGACAGAGCCAAACCATATCATTCTGTCTCTGGCCCCTCCCAAATCTTATGTCCTCACATTTCAAAACCAATCATGCCTTCCCAACAGTCCCCCAAAATCTTAACTCATTTCATCATTAACTCAGAAATCCTCAGTCCAGTCTCATCTGAGACAAGGCAAGTCCCTTCCACCTAGGAACCTGCAAAATCAAAAGCAAGTTAGTTACTTCCCAGATACAATGGGGGTACAGACATTGGGTAAAGACAGCCTTTCCAAATGGGAGAAATTGGTCAAAATAAAGGGGCTGCAGACCCCAAGCAAGTCTGAAATCCAGCAGGGCAATCAAATCTTTTTATTATTATTATTTTACTTTAAGTTCTAGGGTACATGTACACAACGTGAAGGTTTGTTACATATGTACACATGTGCCGTGGTGGTTTGCTGCACCCATTAACTCATAATTTACGTTAGGTATTTCTCCTAATGCTATTCCTCCCCTAACCCCTCACCCCATGACAGGCCCTGGTGTGTGATGGTCCCTGCCCTGTGTCCGAGTGTTCTCTTGTTCAATTCTCACCCATGAGTGAGAACATGTGGTGTTTGGTTTGCTGTCCTTGTGACAGTTTGCTCAGAATGATGGTTTCCAGCTTCATCCATGTCACTACAAAGGACATGAACTCATCCTTTTTTATGGCTGCATAGTATTCCATAGTGTATATGTGCCACATTTTCTTAATCCAATCAATCATTGATGGACATTTGGGTTGGTTCCAAGTCTTTGCTATTGTGCATGGGGCCACAGTAAGCATATGTGTGCATTTGTCTTTATAGCAGCATGATTTATAATCCTTTAGGTATATACCCAGTAATGGGATGGCTGGGTCAAATGGTATTGCTAGTTCTAGATCCTTGAGGAATTGCCACACTGTCTTCCACAATGGTTGAACTAGTTTATAGTCCCACCAAAAGTGTAAAAGCGTTCCTATTTCTCCACATCCTCTCCAGCATCTGTTGTTTCCTGACTTTTTAATGATCGCCATTCTAACTGGTGTGAGATGATATCTCATTGTGGTTTTGATTTGCATTTCTCTGATGACCAGTGATGATGAGCATTTTTTCATGTGTCTGTTGGCTGTATAAATGTCTTCTTTGAAAAGTGTCTGTTCATATCCTTTGCCCACTTTTTGTTGGGGTTGTTTGATTTTTTTCTTGTAAATTTGTTTCAGTTCTTTGTAGATTCTGGATATTAGCCCTTTGTCAGATGGGTAGATTGCAAAAATGTTCTCCCATTCTCTAGGTTGCCTGTTCACCTGATGGTAGTTTATTTTGCTGTGCAGAAGCTCTTTAGTTTAGCTAGGTCTCATTTGTCTATTTTGGCTTTAGGGCAATCAAATCTTAAACTACAGAATTATCTCCTTTGAACTCCATGTCTCACATCCAGGTCACACTGATACAAGAGGTGGGTTCCCATGGTCTTGGGCAGCTCTACCCCTGTGGCTTTGCAGGGTAAAGACCCCTTCCTGGCTGCTTTCATGGGCTGGTGTTGAGTGTCTGCAGCTTTTCCAGGCACATGGTGCAAGCTGTTGGTGGATCTGCCATTCTTAGGTCTGGAGGTCAGTGACCCTCTTCTCACAGCTCCATTAAGCAGTGCCCCAGTGGAGACTCTCTATAGGGGCTCATACCCCACATTTTCCTTTTGCACTTCCCTAGCAGAATTTCTCCAGGTGGGCTCCTCCCCTGTGCCAAACCTCTGCCTGGACATCCAGGTATTTCCATACATCCTCTGAAATGCAGGCAGAGGTTCCCAAACCTCAATTATTAACTTCTGTGCACCTAAAGGCCCAACAACACATGTAAGCTGCCAAGGCTTGGGGCTTGCACCCTCTGAAGCATTGGTCTGACACAGGGCACAAAGTTCTGAGACTGTACAAAGCAACAAGGCCCTGGTCACAGCCCACAAAACCATTTCTTTCCTCCTAGGTCCCCTAGCTTGTGATGGGAGGGCTGCAGTGAAGACCTCTAACATGCCCTGGAGAAATTCTCCCCATTGTCATGGTGATTAACATTTGGCTCCTGGTTACTATGCAAATTTCTGCAGTCTGTTTAAATTTCTCCTCTGAAAATGGGTTTTCCCTTTCTATTGCTATCGAGGGAACCAGTCCCCAGTATTTCAATGTAAGTCCTTTTCTATTTTCCCTAAGTTTTGGCCAGTCTGAGAAATAAGGGGAAAGAGTACAAAAGAGAGAAATTTTAAAGCTGGGTGTCGGGGGAGACATCACATGTCGGCAGGTTCCGTGATGCCCCCTGAGCCACAAAATCTGCAGGTTTTTATTAGCAATTTTTAAAGACTAGGTAGTGTACGAACAGGGTGTGGGTCACAGAGATCACGTACTTCAAAGGCAATAAAATATCACAAGGTAAATGGGCAGGGCAAGGTCACAAGGCCAGGGTGAAACTAGAATTGCAATGAAGTTTCATTTCCCACTGTGCACACTTTGTCATCGATAAACATCTTAACAGGAAACAGGGTTCCAGAGCAGAGAACCAGTCTGACTAGAATTCACCAGACTGGAATTTCCTAATCCTAGCAAGCCTGGGAGCACTACAGGAGACCAGGGCATGCTTCATCCCTATCTACAACTGCATGAGGAACACACTCCCAGAGCAGCCATTTTAGAGCCCCACCCCCACCCCCCGGGAATGCATTCTTTTCCCAGAGCTGTTAATTATTAATATTCCTTACTGGGGAAAGAATTCAGAGATATTTCTCTCACCTGTTTTTGGTAATAAGAGAAATATGACTCTGTTCTGCCTGGCTCCCAGGCAGTCAGAAACAGTGGTTATCTCCCTTGTTCCCTGAACATTGCTGTTATCCTGTTCTTTTTACAAGGTGCCCAGATTTCATATTGTTCAAACACACATGCTTTATGAACAATTTGTGCAGTTAATGCAATCATCACAGGGTCCTGAAGTATCATACATCCTCAGCTTACGAAGATAACAGGATTAAGAGATTAAAGTAAAGACAGGCATAGGAAATTATAAGAGTATTGATTGGGGAGGTGATAAATGTCCATGAAATAGTCACAATTTATGTTCTTCCGCCATGGCTTCAGCCAGTCCCTCCATTTGGGGTCCCTGACTTCCCACAATATCGCATCATCAGGCTGCAAATTTTCTGAACTTTTATGCTCTGCTTCTCTTTTAAACATAAGTTCCTATTCCAAACCATATCTTTGTGAATATGTAAAATTGAATGCTTTCAACAGTACACAAGTAACCTCTTGAACACTTTGTCGTTTAGGAATTTCTTCTGCCAGGTACCCTAAATCATTTCTCTCAAGTTCAAAGTTCCACAAATCTCTAGGGCATGGGCAAAATGCCACCAATCTCTTTGCTAAAGCATAGCAAGTCACTTTTGGTCCAGTTTCCAACAAGTTCTTCATCTCCATCTGAGACCACCTCAACCTGGATCTTATTGTCCATATCACTATCAGCATTTTTGTCAAAGCCATTCAACAAGTCTCTAGGAAGTTCCAAACATTCCTACATCTTCCTGTCTTCTTCTGAGCCCTACAAACTGTTCCGAGTTCTGTCTGTTACTCAGTTCCAAAGTCACTTCCACATTTTCAGGTATCTTCATAGGAGCAACCCACTACCTAGTACTACCTTGTACCAATTTACTGTGTTAGCCTGTTCTCACACTGCTAATAAAGACATACCCCAGACTGAGTAATTTATAAAGGAAAGAGGTTTAATGGACTCATAGTTCTACATGGCCGAGGAGACCTTACAATCATGGTGTAAGGCAAAGGAGAAGTAAAGCCACATCTTACATGGTGGCAAGCAAGAGAGCTTGTGCAGGGGAATTACCATTTATAAAAACATCAGTGCTTGTAAAACTTATTAACTACAGTAAGAACAGTATGTGGGAAACCACCTGCATGATTCAGTAATCTGAACCTGGCCCTGTCTTTGCCATGTGGAAATTATTACAATTCAAGATGAGATTTGGCTGGGAACACGGTCAAACCATATCAAGTTCTTTGAAGAATCACCACACTGTCTTCCACGATGGTTGTACTAATTTGCACCCCCACCAACAGGGTAAAAGCATTCATTTTTCTCCACTACCTCACCAACATCTGTTGTTTTTTGACCTTTTAGTAATAGCCATTCTGCCTAGTGTGAGATGGTGTATCTCATTGTGGTTTTGATTTGCCTCTCTCTAATGACTGGTGATGTAGAGCTTTTTTTCATATGTTTGTTGGCCACACACATATCTTCTTTTAGGAAGTGTCTGTTTATGTCTTTTGCCTACTTTTTAATGTGGTTAGGTTTTTTCTTACAAATTTGTTTAATTTTCTTATAGAAGCTGGACATGAGACCTTTATCAGATATCTAGATTGGACCAATGTTCTCCTACTCTGTAGGCTATCTGTTTACTCTGTTGACAGTTTCTTTTGCTGGGCAGAAGTTCTTTAGTTTAATTAGATCCCATTTGTTAATTTTTACTTTTGTTGCAATTGCTTTTTGCATCTTCATCATGAAATCTTTGCCCATGCCTATGTCCTGAATGGTATTGCCTAGGTTTTCTTCTACGGTTTTCATAGTTTTTGGTTTTACATTTAAGCCTTTAATACATCTTCAGTTGATTTGTGTAAATGGTGTAAGAAAGAAGTCCAGTTTTAATTTTCTGCATATGGCTAGCCAGTTCTCTGAGCACCATTCATTAAATAAGGAATCTTTTGCCCATTGCTTGTTTTTTTCAGGTTTGTTGAAGATCAGATGGTCATAGGTGTGTGGCCTTATTTCTGGGTTCTCTGTTCTGTTCCATTGGTCTATGTGTCTGTTCCTGTACCAATACCATGCTGTTTTGGTTACTGTAGAACTATAGTGTAGTTTGAAGTCAGGTTGTGTGATGCCTTCAGATTTGTTCTTTTTGCTTAGGATTACCTTGGCTATTTGGGCTCCTTTTTGGTTGCATATGAATTTTAGGTGTTTTTTTTTTCTAATTCTGTGAAGAATGTCAATGGTAGTTTGATGGAAATGGCATTGAATCTATATATTGCTTTGGGCATTATGGCCATTTTCATGATATTGATTCTTTCTATCCATGCACATGGAATGTTTCTCCATTTGTTTGTATCCTTTCTGATTTCCTTAAGCAGTGGCTTGTAGTTAACCTTGAAGAGGTTCTCCACTTCCTTTGTCAGCTGTATTCTTAGCTATTTTATACTTTTTGTGGCAACTATGAATGACAGTTCATTTGTGATTTGGCTCTCAGCTTGCCTGATGTTGGTGCATAAGAATGTTAGTGATTATTGCATATTGATTTTGTATATTGAGACTTTGCTGAAGTTGCTCATCAGCTTAAGAAGCTTTTGGGCTGAGATATTGAGGTTTTCTAAATATAGGAACATGTCATCTACAAACAAAGATAATTTGACTTCCTCTCTTCCTACTTAAATACCTTTATTTCTCTGGCCCTTGCCAGAACTTCCAATACTATGTTGAATAGAGGCGGTGAGACAGGGCAACTTTGTCTTTTCCTGATTTTCAAGGAGAATATGTCCAGCTTTGACCATTCAGTATGATATTGGCTATGGGTGTGTCATATATGACTCATTATTTTGAGATATGTTCCTTCAATACCTAGTTCTTTTAGAGTTTTCAACATGAAGGGATGTTGGATTTTATGAAAGGTCTTTTTTGCCAGTATTGAGATAATTATGTGGTTTTTGTCTTAGTTCTGTTTATGTAATGAATCACATTTATTGATTTGCATATGTTGAACCAGGCTTACATCCTGAGGATGATGCCTACATGATTGTGGTGGATAAGCTTTTTGATGTGCTGTGGGATTTGGTTTGCCAGAATTTTGTTGAAGATGCATTGATGTTCATTAAGGATACTGGCCTGAAGTTTTCTGTTTTTGTTCATTAAGGATACTGGCCTGAAGTTTTCTGTTTTTGTTCATTAAGGACACTGGCCTGAAGTTTTCTGTTTTTGTTGTATCTCTGCCAAGCTTTGGTATAAGGATGACACTGCCCTCACAAAATAATTTAGGGAGAAGTCCCTCCTTTTCAATTATTTGGAATAGTTTCAGTTGGATCAATACCAGTTTTTCTTTTACCTCTAGTAGAATTCAGTTGTGAATCTATCTGGTCCTGGGCTGCTTTTTTTTTTTTTTTTCCCAGTTGGTAAGCTATTTATTACTGCCTCAATTTCAGAAGTCATTACTAGTCTTCTCGGGGATTCAATTTCTTCCTGGTTGTCTTGGGAGGGAAGGTGCATGTGTCCAGGAATTTATCCACTTCTAGATTTTCTAGTGTATATGCATAGAAATGTTTATATTACACCATTATCAGGTGGTTGTTAGTGTTTGTTTAGAATCAGTGGTAATATCCCCCTTATCATTTCTGATTGTGTTTATTTGACTCCTTTTTCTTTTCTTTTTATTAATCTAGCTAGTGGCATATCTATTTTATTAACTTTTTCAAAAAAAAACAAAAACAAAAACCCACTTCTGGATTCATTGATTTTTGAAGGGTTTTTAATGTCCCTATCTCCTTTAGTTCAGCTCTGATCTTGGTTATTTTTCTTGTCTTCTGCTAGCCCTGGGGTTTTTTTGCTCTTGGGTCTCTAGTTCTTTTAGCTGTGATGTTAGGTTGTTAACTTAAGATCTTAACTATTTTGATGTGGGCACTTAGTGCTATGCATTTCCCTCTTAATACAACTTTAGCTATGTCCCAGAGATCTGGTATGTTGTTTCATTGTTCTCATTCATTTCAAAGAACTTCTTAATTTCTGCCTTAATTTCATCATTTACCCAAAAGTCATTCAGGAGCTAGTTGTCCAATTTCAAGGTAGTTGTATGGTTTTGAGTGAACTTCTTAATCTTGAGTTTGAATTTGATTGTGCTGTGGTTCAAGAAACTTTGAGTTCAGATTTTTTTTTTCATTTACTGAAGAGTGTTTTACTTCCGAGTATGTGATCAATTTTCAAGTAAGTTTTGTGTGGTGATAAGAATGTATATTCTGTTGTTTTGAGGTGCAGAGTTCTGTAGATATCTATGAAGTCCACTTGAGCCAGGGTTAAGTTCAGGTACTGATATCTTTGTTTTGTTTCAGTGATCTGTCTAATATTGTCAGTAGGTTGTTAAAGTCTCCCACTATTATTGTGTGAGAGTCTAAGTCTCTTTGAAGGTTTTGGAGAACTTGCTTTATGAATCTTGGAGCTCCTGTATTGGGTGCATATATATTTAGTATAATTAGTTCTTCCTGTTGAATTGAACCTTTACCATTATATGCTTTTCTTTGCTTTTTTTGTTTTTGTTTTTGTTTTGTTTTTTCTTCATTGGTTTAAAGTCTGTTTTGTCAGAAACTGTGATTGCAAACCCTGCTTTTTTTCTATTTTCCATTTCCTTGGTACATTTTTCCCCATCCTTTATTTTGAGCCATGTGTGTCTTTGCATGTGATTTGAGTGTCTTGAAGACAGCATACCAGTGGGTCTTGATTCTTTATCCAGCTTGCCATTCTGTGTTTTTTAACTGGGACATTTAGCCTGTTTACATTTAAGGTTAGGATTATTATGTGTGGATTTGTTCCTGTCATCTTGATGCTAGTCAGTTTGCAGACTTGTTTATGTGATTGCTTCAAAGTGTCATTGGTCTGTGCACTTCACTGTGTTTTTGTAGTGGCTGGTAACAGTTTTTCCTTTCCATAATTAATGCTTCCTTCAGGAGCTCTTGTAAGGCAGATCTGGTGGTAATGAATTCTCTCACCATTTGCTTCTCTGAAAAGAATCTTATTTTCCCTTCACTTATGAAGCTTAGTTTGGCTGGATATGAAACTCTGGGTTGGAATTTCTTTTGTTTAAAAATGTTGAATATTGGCCCCCAGTCTTTTTGAGCTTATAGGGTTTCTGCTGAGAGGTGCACTGTTAGTCTGATGTGCGTCCTTTTGTAGATGACCTGGCCTTTCTCTCTGGCTGCACTTAACATTTTTTCTTTCATTCCAACCTCAGAAAATCTGATGATTATGTGTCTTGGGGATGATCTTCTCATGGAGTATCCTACAGGGGTTTTCTACTTTTCCTGAAGTTGAATGTTGGCCTATCTAGCTAGGTTTGGAAAGTTCCCCTGGATGATATAGTGAAATATGTTTTCCAAATTGTTTCATTTTCCCCATCTCTTTCAAGTATCCCAATCAGTGGTAGCTTTTGTCTCTTCACATAATCGCATATTTCTCGAAGGTTTTGTTTATTCCTTTTCATTCTCTTCTCTCTACTCTTGTCTGTCTGTCTTATTTCATAAAGACAGTCTTCAAGCTCTGAGATTCTTTCCTCTACTTGGTCTAGTCTGCCATTAATACTTGGGATTGTACTGTGAAGTTCTTGTAATGTGTTTTTCAGCTCTATCAGGTCAGTTATGTTCCACTCTCTATAGGCTATTTTAAGTGTCAGCTCCTGCATTGTTTTATCATGATTTTTATCTTCTTTGCATTGAGTTACAACATGATCCTTTAGCCCAGCAAAGTTTTGTTTTATCCGCATTCTGAAGCCTACTTCTGTCATTTCATTCATCTCAGCCTCAAGCCAGATCTGAATCCTTACTGAAGAGGTGTTGCAGTCATTTGGAGGAAAGGGGGCACTCTGACTTTTTGAGTTTTCAGCATTTTTGCACTAATTTTTTCTCATCTTTGTGGTCTTACCTACCTTCAATCTTTGAGGTTGCTGATCCCTTTGAATGAAATTTTGTTGTTGTTGTTGTTGTTGTTTGTTTGTTTTTCTTATAACAGTCTGACCACTGTTCTGCAGGGCTGCTGTGGTGTGCTGGGGGTCCACTCCAGACCCCAGGCTGGTACCTGGAGGTATCACCAGGGAAGGCAGCAAAACAGCAGCCTGCTCCTTCCTCTGGAAGTGCCGTCCCAGGGGTATACTGACCTGTTGCACTCAAACACACTTGTAGGAGGTGGTTAGGGACCCTTGTTAGGAGGTCTCACCCAGTCAAGAGGAACAAGATAAGAGACCCACTTAAAGAAACAGTCTAGCTGTGTTTTGGTAGAGCAGCTGTACTGTGTTGGCAACCCCTTCAGTCCCCTATTGGTTTGGGCTCTCCAAGGTCCACAGAAGGGACCAGTTGAGATGTCCAAACAATAAAGATGGTGGCCCACCCCACCCCATGGGAGAAATTAGAATTGCATCCCAGGGAGAAATTAAAACTCTGTTGGCCATAGAACACCTCCAGGAGTGGCAAGAGGCCCCAGCTGGGAGGATCCACCCTATAAGGAGGAAAGGATGGAGTCCAGTTTAGCAGCCTGGCCACTGCTTGACAAAACAGCTATATCTGCTGGGGAGCCACCTCTGTTCTTGGACTCTCCAAAGCACGCAGGCTGGAATGGCTGATTTGTTCAAACAACAAAGTTGTCGGCCTGCCCCACACCCTAGGCAGTCCATCCCAGGGAGAGATCAGAGCTCTCTTTGTAGAATACAGGCAGTTAGTGGTGGCTGAAAGCCCCAGATGGGAGGTCCCACCTACTGAAGAGGAATGGATCAGGGTCCAACTCAAAGAAGCAGTCTGGTAATGTTCTGGCAAAGCAGCTCCACTGTGCTCAGGGGGACCCTTCCTCATCCAGACCATCTGGACGCTCCAAAGCCTGCAAGCTAGAATGGCTGTGTCAACCAAACAGTAAAGATGGTGACTGGCCTCTTCTTCTGGGGGCTCCATCCAGTCTCAGGCAGGCTCCACTTTATTGCTAGTGGCTGGTTAGAATTTCAAGCCAGTGGGTCTTATCTTGTGAGGTGCCATGGAGGTGGGGCCTGAAGACCAATGCTGCTCAGACCCGTGGATTCAGCCCTCTTCCTAGGGGTATGTACGGACCTGCCTTGCCTGACTTGCAGTGCCTTTGTCAAAGACCCCGGAGCTGGCATATGTAAAGCTCCTGGGTCTCTGTATGTGCCTAAGCAGCTGTTCCACCAAGACCATTCAGCTCTGCGTGTCAGACTCAAGACCCTGGTGGTGTGGGCTGATGAAGGGTTCTCCTGATCTGAAGGTTGCAAAGGCTTGTGGGAGAAGCATGGTTTCCCAGGGCCACACATTCACTCACCAGTTCCCTTGGCTGGGAGTTGGGGGTTCCCCTGGCTCTGTGTTCCTCCTGGGTTGTCCATCACCCTACCCTGCTTTTCTTTATTTTCTGTGGGTGAAATTGTTTCCCTGATCAATTCCAGTGTGAGTACCTGGATATTTCAGTTGAAGATTCTGTATTCACTCGCCCCTTTCATTCCTCTCCATGAGTGCCATTGCACCACAGCTGCTTCTAACTGGACATCTTGCTCTGGTATCTATATATTTATTTTTCTAGTTTTATATTTTTATAAGAGCTACAAATGTTAAGAAATACATGCTTTATGAACTTTATTTTAGTTCCACTTAAGTAACATTATAAGACAGGTGGCTTGCCTTGACCTTATGAATCTATGAACATATTTTTCTTTTTCCCTAAGATACTGATATTGATCCTTGTTCTTCCCTCTTTGTCTAGCTGCTAAAAAGGTCAGAAATAAGTTTTGTAATCAATTACTATTCCACCACAAATAGTTCTCTGTAGAGTTTTCTTCTTTCTTCCTTATTATATCTCCATTTCTTTTTCTTTGGTAGGTTGTTTTTACTATACCATATTTGTTTTTTATAAGCTGTCTGATATAGTTTAGATATTTGTCCCTGCCAAAATTTCATGTTAAATTGCAATTCCCAGTGTTGCAGGTGGGGCCTGGTGGGAGGTGTTTGAGTCATGGCGACAGATCTCTCATGGCTTGATGCTGTCCTCACCATAATGAGTGAGTTCTTGCAATATCTGGTTGTTGTAAAGTGTGGCACCTCCCCAACCCCCAGCTCCACTCTCTTTTGCCTCTGCTTCTGCCATGTGACATGCCTGCTCTCGCTTTACCTTTCACCTTGAGTAAAAGCTCCCTGAAGCCTCCCCAGAAGCTGAGCAGATGCCAGTGCCATGCTTGTACAGTCTGCAGAACCATGAGCCAAGTATATCTCTTTATTATTATTCAATCTCTGGTATTTCTTTATAGCAATAAAAGAACAGCCTAACACACTTCCTAAAATGAATTTTTTTACATTGACAAAGTAAAAACAATCAGTAAGACATACACAATTTTTTTTTTTTTTGAGAAAGGATCTGGTTCTGTTACTCAGGTTAGAGTGCAGTGGCACAATCTCGGCTCCCTGAAACTTCCACTTTCTGGATTCAAGTCACCCTCCCACCCCTGCCTTCCAAGTAGCTGGGACTACAGGAGCATGCTACCACATCCAGCTAATTTTTGTATTTTCTATGGAGATAGATAGGGTTTTGCTATACTATCCAGGCTGGTCTCAAACTCCTTAGCTTAAGCAATCCCCCAGCCTTGTCCTCCCAAATTGCTTGGATTATAGGTATGAACCACTGCAACCAGCCTTCAAGTAGAACTTTCTGCAATGCTGGAAATGTTCTATATCTGCACCATCCAATATGGTAGCCACTAATCACACATGCCTACTGAGCACTTGAAATATCACTAGTGTGCCTGAGGAACTGAATTTTTAATTGTATTTAATTTTAATTAATGTAAATCTAAATAGCAATACCTAACTGGTGACTACACTATTGAACTGCACAGATATAACATTAAAATAACACCTTTTGCACTTAAGTGATTTTTGTCCTCCCCATAAGATGTAAACTTTTTGTGAAATTTTTGTATTTTACATAATGCCTTAAATACACCAAGTTTATAAAAGTTTAAATAAAAACTAAGATAGTACATCTTTGTTCATGAAAGACTATAAAACCATCAAGCATGTTGACTTATTTTATTAATGCAAATCAATACACCATTATGAGTTTCTTTATATATAAAGTCCAGATATAATATGATAAATACTATATCTCACAAATATATGTTAAAAACTAATATCAATATTTTATTACTATACTGGAGACATGGGAAAAGAAGTAGTATACAGATGGTAACATTATTACATTATGACCTCTATTATATAGTTTGAGTGATGAGTTAGTTAATGCCCATAATATTAAATAATTTAATAAAACTTTTGGAGATGGCTAAATTAAATGGTTTAATGGCATAATGTTGAGTTTAGAGTTAAGCAATTGAATAAAACCATAGGGAGCATCTGTAATCAAGCCAGATTTAGGCAACATCTGATGCACATTTATAGAATAATAGCCTTGATGGTAAGCTAATTTGAGGAAAGTAGGTCCAGCTGTATATTCATTAGAAAGAAGGAAGATGCTCTCTCTAAAACATAAAGCAACACACATGAGAGGCAGTCTAGCAAAATATCCATTAGCTTAAGGGTATGTAAAAGCAGTCTTAGCTCCATCCCTGACTAAGCAAGTTCATTTCCGTTCCTTTATTTATGTGCTGGTGTCTCAGGAAAATAGAGGGGAACAATAACCTTACATTTACCTTGCGTATTTGATGACTAGATCGTGAGTATAAACATACTGATATGGAGACAGGGGATAAGGCATCTTGCACATTTCCGATAATGCATTACTTCAATTTATTGAAACAAGACCTTGGGAACCTTTCAAATCATATACTCTATTTCCAAAAGACAATATGTTATCATTAAAGATAATGTTATATTTAAGCAGTTCCAACTTATTTGCACTTACTGACATTAATAAATGCCTGTGAAATTATTGTAATACCTCAGCAATTTCATAAAATGCTTTCAAATGCGGGTTTTAAAATGTTTACAAATCTGTGGTGAGGTGCTCATTATTCCTCGTTCTATTCTATGGCAGGACACCATGTGGTATATCACAAGGAAAATGGGCTTTACATGCCACATGAACTTGAAATTGAGCCTCAACTCTTACAACACAATATTTTTTACTTAGTAATGCTACTTCTTCATGTCTGTTTTCTCATCTATAAAGTAGGCATTGTAAAACCTTGTGAAAGGTTAAAGGAAAAGCATACATATTTAGTACCTGGAATGACATAGATGTTTATCAATGTCTTCTTCATTATTAATTCTGAAATCATGTATTGCTTTGTTCTCCCTTTCATCCCTGGCTCTGCATGCTTCGTCCTCTGTCTATACTATAATGTCATCTTTTGAGTCTATCAAAAGAGAATGATTGAAAATCCACAAGCCAGCTTTGAAGAGAGAACATTTCAGTCACTTTCAAGTTCGTTTTTGGACTGTAATCATGAATCAGAAAATGATAACCCAGGGGCCAGATTCGACCTGAAGACTGTGTATGGCCCATGAGCTAAGAATAGGTTACAATGGAGAAGAAGGAAAGAAGAAAAAAAAATAAAACAAGAAAAAAAAATGGGGAGGAGGAATAGGATAAAAAGGGGTAAGAATATGTGAGACTGTATATCCTCAAAAAAAAAAAAAAAAAACCTAAAATATTTACTATCCGGCCCTTTAAAGAAAGAAAAATCTTGTCAACTTCTGGACTATATCCTGAAGTCTTTGTGATTGGAGGCCTCCTTTTGTTATACAGCATTGAGAATTCAGCGTAATTATCTATAAGCAAATAATAAAAACCTAGACATGTAAATAACTGTGTTTATTAACAAAGAAATCAAAGGAAGATTAAAAGTATAACAAATCTGTGATTAATTTCAGATATTAGTAAGAATCATTCTTAGTTACCTAGAGTCTGAGTTAAAATTAAGTTTGTTTGAAATGCTGCGTAAGTTACTGGAGGGTTTCCAGCTTTGGAACCAAAAAACTCACTGCGTTACACATTATTTGAATATTACAGTAAAGAAAGTTAACATGCTTAATTAAAATGTCTGAACTGTGATATTAGTAGTTATTTATTGAGCTGTTATTTCAGACCTTTGGAGGAAATACAATTTACATCTTAGGCAATAAAACTCCAGCATGAAAGTCAAACTTCCAACTACCTCTGACTCCAGCAGAAATTTAACTTTCTTGACAAACTCAATTTATTTTCGTAAATTCAGGCATATGGAAATGAGCCCAGGACTGTATTAGTCAAAATTATCAAACTGTGAGCAATAAATTTTAAAAAAATAGGAATATAATTCATAATATTGGTGGTCTTAAGAGTTCTGATGTTCACTACGTGAATATACATAGGCTGACTATTCAGTCCACAGCCCATTTTCTGGGAAATGACTTACCACATACAAGTGTGAGACCCCTCTGGCCCCATGTATCCCATATGATCCTGTCAACCTGGCCACAGCTCATTTAAATTGAGTCAGTCAAATTTTCCTTCTAGAATTGGGTTTAAGATACATTAATCTGTCTCTTAGCTTAAACTCTAATGGAGCGGAAGGAAGGCCACTTTCAGCACATGCATAGAAAAGCAGAAAGAAAAAAGAAACACTAAACAAGGAAAAAATCAGAAGGTTTGTAGAACAAAGCCAAGACAGCCCATGGCATCCTGTATCTACAAAGGTCTGCATCGCTGCCTTGCCAGTTACTGGCTTTTCTGTTTATTTCTCATCCCTCATGAAGGCCAGTGATCTTCCCGCTCCCTGCTTGTGTAAAATACTCTGGATCCATAGGTAGTAAAACATGTTTGCTCCACAACACGACTCCCTACAGTTTCTGATTCACAGGCCTGAGGTGGGGCCTGATCATTTGTATTTCTGAAAGTTTACAGGTGACTCTGATATGTGGAGAGGTAACCACACTCTGAGAATTACTACCCTAAGGTCATGTATGTGTCTTGGATTAGAGTTAGGGGGACAAGGTGATTACATAGTTCAACAGATTAGGGGGGAAAAAAGGACCTCTTGTTTTCAATTCTAGATAATTCTAGTTCTGTGATGTTAATTGTCTTCTAGTTCTATGAGGTTAATTTTCCAATCATTGAAGTACCCCTTTGTAGATTAGTGTTTCCGCTTCCTCTGTGGTAACACGGGACTTCAGGGACTAAGTGTCCCAAGCCATGACTTGCAGTGGTACCACAATCCACTCAGCCTTATGGAAGAACTATCATTTCCAAGAACTATGAGAAATGGGGAAATAAGATGTTGGTCCCCATTTTTATTCCCAACAAGCCATC
>NW_012104965.1:2713243-2716528 GCF_000951045.1 Mandrillus leucophaeus | reverse complement strand
CAGCTTTGAAGAGAGAACATTTCAGTCACTTTCAAGTTCGTTTTTGGACTGTAATCATGAATCAGAAAATGATAACCCAGGGGCCAGATTCGACCTGAAGACTGTGTATGGCCCATGAGCTAAGAATAGGTTACAATGGAGAAGAAGGAAAGAAGAAAAAAAAATAAAACAAGAAAAAAAAATGGGGAGGAGGAATAGGATAAAAAGGGGTAAGAATATGTGAGACTGTATATCCTCAAAAAAAAAAAAAAAAAACCTAAAATATTTACTATCCGGCCCTTTAAAGAAAGAAAAATCTTGTCAACTTCTGGACTATATCCTGAAGTCTTTGTGATTGGAGGCCTCCTTTTGTTATACAGCATTGAGAATTCAGCGTAATTATCTATAAGCAAATAATAAAAACCTAGACATGTAAATAACTGTGTTTATTAACAAAGAAATCAAAGGAAGATTAAAAGTATAACAAATCTGTGATTAATTTCAGATATTAGTAAGAATCATTCTTAGTTACCTAGAGTCTGAGTTAAAATTAAGTTTGTTTGAAATGCTGCGTAAGTTACTGGAGGGTTTCCAGCTTTGGAACCAAAAAACTCACTGCGTTACACATTATTTGAATATTACAGTAAAGAAAGTTAACATGCTTAATTAAAATGTCTGAACTGTGATATTAGTAGTTATTTATTGAGCTGTTATTTCAGACCTTTGGAGGAAATACAATTTACATCTTAGGCAATAAAACTCCAGCATGAAAGTCAAACTTCCAACTACCTCTGACTCCAGCAGAAATTTAACTTTCTTGACAAACTCAATTTATTTTCGTAAATTCAGGCATATGGAAATGAGCCCAGGACTGTATTAGTCAAAATTATCAAACTGTGAGCAATAAATTTTAAAAAAATAGGAATATAATTCATAATATTGGTGGTCTTAAGAGTTCTGATGTTCACTACGTGAATATACATAGGCTGACTATTCAGTCCACAGCCCATTTTCTGGGAAATGACTTACCACATACAAGTGTGAGACCCCTCTGGCCCCATGTATCCCATATGATCCTGTCAACCTGGCCACAGCTCATTTAAATTGAGTCAGTCAAATTTTCCTTCTAGAATTGGGTTTAAGATACATTAATCTGTCTCTTAGCTTAAACTCTAATGGAGCGGAAGGAAGGCCACTTTCAGCACATGCATAGAAAAGCAGAAAGAAAAAAGAAACACTAAACAAGGAAAAAATCAGAAGGTTTGTAGAACAAAGCCAAGACAGCCCATGGCATCCTGTATCTACAAAGGTCTGCATCGCTGCCTTGCCAGTTACTGGCTTTTCTGTTTATTTCTCATCCCTCATGAAGGCCAGTGATCTTCCCGCTCCCTGCTTGTGTAAAATACTCTGGATCCATAGGTAGTAAAACATGTTTGCTCCACAACACGACTCCCTACAGTTTCTGATTCACAGGCCTGAGGTGGGGCCTGATCATTTGTATTTCTGAAAGTTTACAGGTGACTCTGATATGTGGAGAGGTAACCACACTCTGAGAATTACTACCCTAAGGTCATGTATGTGTCTTGGATTAGAGTTAGGGGGACAAGGTGATTACATAGTTCAACAGATTGGGGGGAAAAAAGGACCTCTTGTTTTCAATTCTAGATAATTCTAGTTCTGTGACGTTAATTGTCTTCTAGTTCTATGAGGTTAATTTTCCAATCATTGAAGTACCCCTTTGTAGATTAGTGTTTCCGCTTCCTCTGTGGTAACACGGGACTTCAGGGACTAAGTGTCCCAAGCCATGACTTGCAGTGGTACCACAATCCACTCAGCCTTATGGAAGAACTATCATTTCCAAGAACTATGAGAAATGGGGAAATAAGATGTTGGTCCCCATTTTTATTCCCAACAAGCCATCTAATATCTGTGACACCCAAACTGAAAAACTCTATCCCATTTTCTTTCTCAGCATGAACCACTTTCATTGGAATCTTTCCCAGTCTAAAACAATCAATTTACATCACCTTGATGAGTCTAGCTTTTTAAAAAAGCTTCTGTTTGATATCCCGTGAGGGCAAGAGGCTAGGTTGCTGGAGAAAGATGGGAAATATCTGAATATGGAATGAAGATACTTTTACAATGCATAAGCTTCATAAAGTACAAAGTCTATCCCCCAGTCTTGGGAAAATCCACCCACAATTCTCTAATATCAGAAGTCTTTTGGCTCCAAAACTTCAGGATGCCAAGTTACCTTGGCATCAAAACTGATTCCAGACGATGCTTATTCATTCAACAAATATTTACTGAGCACACATACTTTCAGCAGAAGACCCAGCCTTTATGAGACCTTAATCTTAAACAATTTGAGAAAGAGACCCTTTAAATACATATATATTAATTATAAATGCAAAACTAGGTATAAAATATTTATTTGAAGTGAGAAAACAAATCCCAGCAAATAATACATTTTATTAAGTTGCAATCTCAAAAGCATAAAATCAGAAAAGTCACATATTTGTATTAATTAACTTTTTTATTAACTGCCAAATTAAAAATTTGTCATTGGTAACAACATATAAAATTTTCAGATTGTTGTGATACTTAGAAAAACCTCTATCGAGAGAACTGTTTGACTAGGTGTTGATGAAAAACCATTTCTATACTTACATTTTACTTATCTAATATTTGGAATAATTTTTTTATAAATTAGCTTCTGGTTCTGAACATTTCTAACTTTGTTCTCCTCCTCTACCAACGTACTTGAGCAACTGTGGCTATAAGATTAATTCACATTTATAAAGTGACTGCCTGTACTATATTTTATGTTTCAACACAAGTTGAGTCAACACAATGGGATACAGTAATATTTGAGTAAACATCCTTGTATCAGGATGGCTAACAATTATTTAACTATACAAGGAGATAACTGAAAACCACATAAATAAATCTCTCTAAATAAACTGTATTGCTAAATCAGTTTCCTCTAAGTCAGATCCAAAAACTGTCTATAGCTAGTTAAATGCTAACTCATCACATGGGGAAGTAAGACAGAGGTGAAGATGAAGTGCAAAGACTGCAGTTTGAAAAAAATCTTCCTTTTAAAAAATAATATAAAATTTGCCAGGCCGGGTGGCTCATGCCTACAGTCCCAGAGTTTGGGAAGCCAAGACGGGAGGATCAGTTGAGGCCAGCATTTGAGACCAGTCTAGGCAACATACTAAGGCTCTGTCTCTACACAATTAAAAATAAAAAATTTAGCCAGATGTAGGTGGCACACTTCTGTAGTCCTAGCTACTCAGGAGG
>NW_012104965.1:2699505-2711908 GCF_000951045.1 Mandrillus leucophaeus | reverse complement strand
ACACTGAATCTGTGCACACTTTGATCCCAGCTTCCAGAAATGTAAGAAACAAATGTTTGTTGTTTAAACTACCAGTCTATGGTATTTTTGTTACAGCAGCCCAAGTGACTAAGACGGAGTGCTTTGTAAGTGTTCATAATTATTTTTGTTAATAGTTTAAGCACTATCATTAGCATTATTAATAGCATTAATAATCAGCTTAAAGTTATAAAAATTGCTTTTGCCCTTCTGCACTCTTAGCTTCTAGTCTCTACAGTGTTTTCTCCACTGTGGCTAACCTGGATAAAATTTAAGCATAGCAAGATTACAGTCTTGCCATCTGTGGACTCCAAGTACACATTTATCCTTTTCCAGTGAGGAAAAGGTTTCCCTGGTAACTTCTTTCTAAGCCCACTCCCGATAAGCAATTGGCTGAGTTTGACAGTTGTTTCTTTAGCAATCTCTGTAAACTACTAGCAATTTTTTGAACAAGGCTTCTTAAAGAAGTTCATGTCTTTTTTTCTGTTCTAGGCATTGGAATGAAGTACATTGGAACAGAATCATTTTATTATTTATATTTGTATTTTTAATAAAAATATATAGGGATTTGTTCATATCAATTATTCCTGTTAATGTAACTAAATGTTGCTCATGGCTGATCTCTCAGGTATTATCAATCTACTTGGGAACCTAGTAATGTTCCCAAATTTTCTAAGGAATTATAAAACACAGCATTCAGTACTTTTTATTAAATTGTATTCATATTTGTCTGAACAATTGAATTTAGATTTAAGTTTTCTCAGAATACATTGCTTAAAAATAAAGTTTTCAGAAACTTTAAATCTTAGAAAAATAATCTAGTATTTAAAATGAATACAAAACTGACAAAATCACTTAAGTACAAAAGGATCATTTTAATGTGATTTGGGGAAGAATGAACAAAAATAAAAATATTTATTGAACTGTACCTTTTAATAATTCAGAGTAGATTTGAGATAATTTCATAATCACTACATTACAGCAAAACTCTCTGTAGAAACACAGTAATGTTTTAAATTTATCCCCACAGTTCTCATAATTGTTTAATAGGTAGAAAATGAAACCAAAGCATAAAAGTATAAAAATACAGACAATAAGCACAATGGTATTAAGGGGACTAGTTTAAGAACTTTAGATGTTATAAGGTATGAAGCTGATGATAGCAATTTCTCGGGGTGCACATTTCCTAGATTATGTTTTGTCTGTCTATTGTGTACCAAGGAATTTATGATCAACTTTTCTACATATTACATTTGGCTTTTCATTCCTTCATTCATTCAACAAATACTTACTGAGTATCAACCATTTTGCAGCTGCTTTGTTAAATATTGGGTATATAAACTCAGAATGTGGAAACAATCGTCCCATATCTCTGGCATTGACAATTTAATGGAATATAACAGAATGTTCATATGGGATTTTGTCCTGTTTTAAAAATCATTGTGGAAGCTGAAAACTATATACAAAACATACCAAAAAATGCATCATAAGCTTAGAGAGTCACCAGGAGTTGAGGAGAGATACATACGTGTTTTTAGGGACTAATGAGAGGCACTAATCCAAGAATTTTTTCTACCACATCCAATGCTCATTCTTGTGACAGTCTAAACACATACAAGACTGTGAGGTAAGAAAAAAAGAATACAAAAAGAAAAAAGACAAGTCCAAAAAAAGTAAAAGAAAGAAAACTGTGAGACAGGAGAGCACATGGCCTTTTCAGAAGCCCAGTGTCCAAGCAGGAAGACTCCTCTTCCCTTCTCAACAGAAGCATACAGAAATGCTTCTCCTTCCAAACTCCACGGGGAATAGGAAGTTTCATGAAGATCACTTATGCAATAGTAGGATTTCTGCAAGAAAAGAAGAGTGTTTTGTTCTCTAGTTGTATACTTGTGGAACCAGCAGACTCACTAATCTGCCCCTTGGTCACCGTGTGCTGAGAAAAGAGAAGGAAGATAAGGCTAAAAGAGAGGGAAGCAGTGGGACTGCCCTTACACACTTAAAGCTGGGGCAAGCAGACACCTCAGAGGTAGCTGAGTTTGAGCTATCTTGCAGGAACTTCTCCCAAGAGGGACCCCAGCAGCAAGATGCTGTGGAATAAAGAAGGAGCTGAGGGAAGGAGGAGGAGGAGAACAATATCAAGCCAGAGCTAGATCTCCTATATCAGATAATCAAGCAGGAAACTTGACCAGGGTCCTCCTGTGCTCCATGACAGAAATGACCAGTGTGAACTAGAGACTTCTCATCAATTAGCAAGTAACCACTCCTACTCCCAGTTTAGAAAGGAGAAGTTTGACTGTTCCTTCTCCTTCCTCTCCACCTGAACCTAAGAGAGGATCTAGCACCTAGAAGATAAAGGGGGCTGTGGGAAACTCTACTCCAAGCCACTGAAGACATGAAAATTCTAACTACCCTTTGAAGAGAAAAGAGAGCTTTAAATGGAGTTTGAGGCCAAAGTCATAAAATATATAAGGGTAAAGATTAAATATTGAAACAGAGCTGCTCTAATAACTGAAAGAACCTGGAATATTAAAGAGGCCATTCATGATTCCAACAGGCAGAGTCAATGGCATTGCTTTTTCCAGAGTTTAGGCCAAGTCGTGAGTAAAGCTAACAGGCACAGAAATAGGGATGAGCAGATGCATTGTTTTGAAAGATAGAGGCAGGCCTGGACCCCAAAAAAGGGATCTGAACTGAAGGTACAGACTTGGAAGCTCCCAGCTCTTCAAAATAATAACATTGATAAATAATGATATTATCAAAATATAATATTATTAACAATAACAGTTAACATCTATTAATCTCCTACTACTTGACTAGTACTTTACTGAGAGTTTTATATGAATTATATAATTTAATCTTTCAGACAATCTTATGAGGTGGGTCTGAAAAACCAACCATTTTGGGCCCATTTTACTTAGAAGGAAAGTGAAAATTTTAGAAGCAGGGTCCTCATGCTTCACTTTCCTAGCTGGTGAATAACAGAACAGGTATCTAAAATAGTTCTGACTACAATGGCCACATGCTCAATCTAATTTATTAAACTACCTTATTAACATTTTCTCTTTTTTTTTTTTTTCCTTAACTGGGTTTGTATTAGGGAAGGGAAGTGAAGGACATGAGAAATTTATTCATTTTGTTTTATTTTTTCTTCCAACTTCTATTTTAGGTTCAGGAGGTACATGTGTGGGTTTGTTATATAGGTAAATTGTGTGTCGCAGGGATGTGATATACAGATTATTTCATCACCCAGCTACTAAGCGTAATACTCGACAAGTAGTTTTTCAATTCTTACTCGTCTTCCACTCTCCACCCTCATATAGATCCCAGTGCCTATTGTTCCCTTCTTAGTTGCTTTGTTAGATTGTGTATTCAACGTTTAGCTCCTACTTAGAAGTGAGAACATGTAGTATTTTGTTTTCTGCTCCTGCATTAATTCGCTTAGGATAATGGTCTCTGGCTCCACCCATGTTTCTGCAAAGGACATGATCTCATTCTTTTTTATGGATGTGTAGTATTCTATGATTTTATGTACCACATTTTCTTTATCCAGTCCATTATTGTTGGACATTTAGGTTGAATCCATGTCTTTGCTACTGTAAATAGTGCTGTAATGAACATACACATGCTTGTGTCTTCATGGCAGAATGATTTACATTGCCTTAGGTATATAACCCATAAGGGATTGCTGGGTCAATTGTTAAGTTCTTTGAGAAATTTCCAAACTGCATTCCACAGTGGCTGAACTAGCTTATATTCCCACCAGCAGTGTATAAGTATTCCCTTTTTGCCAGTATCTGTTATTTTTTTACTTTTTAATCTGACTTGTCTGAGATGGTATCTCATTGTGGTTTTTGTTTGCATTTCTCCAATGATTAGTGATGTTGAGCATTTTTTCATATGCTTGCTGGCCATGTGCACGTATTCTTTTGGGAAGTATCTGTTCACATCCTTTGCCCATTTTGTAATGCGGTTGCTTATTTTTTGCTTGTTTTAAGTTCCTTATAGATTCTGGACATTAGAACTTTGTTGAATGCATAGTTTGCAAATATTTTGTACCAGTCTATAGATTATCTGATCACTCTTGATAGTTTCTTTTGCTATGCAGAAGCTCTTTCATTTAATTAGGTGCTGTTTGTCAATTTTTGTTTTTGTTGCAATTGCTTTTGTCATCTTCATCGTGACCTTTTGCCAATGTTTATGTCCAGAATGATATTTCCTAGGTCTTCTTCCAGCGTTTTTTATGGTTTTTGAATTTACATTTAAGTCTTTAATCTATCTTGAGTTGATTTTTGCATATAATGAAGGAAGGGGTCCAGTTTCTATAATCTGCATGTGGCTAGCCAGTTAGCACGGCACCATTTATTGAATAGAGAGTCCTTTCTCCATTACTTGTTTTTGTTGACTTCATTGAAAATCAGACGATTGTAGGTATGTGGCTTTATTTCTGGGTTATCTAACCTGTTGCACTGGTCTGTGTTTGTTTTTGTACAAGTACCATGCTGTCTTGGTTACTGTAGCCTTGTAGTGTAGTTTGAAGTCAGGTAGTGTGGTACCTCTGGCTTTATTCTTTTTGCTTAAGATTGCATTGGCTATTCCAGATCTTTTTTGGCTCCATATGAATTTTAGAAGAGTTATTTCTAATTCTGTGTAAATGTCATTAGTAGTTTGCTAGAAATAGCATGAAATCTGTAAATTGCTTAGGGCAGTGTGACCATTTTAACAATATTTATTCTACCTATTCATGAGCATGAAATGTTTTTCCATTTTTTGTGTGGTCTCTGATTTCTTTTAGCAGTATTTTATAATTCTCATTGTAGAAATCTTTCACCTCACTAGTTAGCTGTATTCCTAGGAACTTTATTTTTTGTAGCTATTGTGAATGGGATTGCATTCTTGATTTGGCTCTCAGCTTGCATATTGTTTCTGTAAAGGAATGCTACTGATTTTTGTATCCTGAAACTTTACTAAAGTTTTTTGTCAAGAAATAGGAGTCTTTTGGAGGGTCTTTAGGTTTACTAAGTATACAGAGACAATTTAACATCCTTTTTTCTTATTTGGATAATTTTATTTTTTTGTCTTGCCTGATTGTTCTGTCTAGGACTTCCAGTACTATGTTGAATAGGAGTAGTGAGAATGGGCATCCTTGTCTTTTCTGGTTCTAAGATAAATGTTTCCAGCTTTTGCCCATTCAATAGGATGTTGGCTGGGGGTTTGTCATGGATAGTTCTTATTATTTTGAGGTATATTCCTTCAGTGCCTAGTTTGTTGAGAGCTTTTAACATGAAGGGATATAAAATTTTATAGAAAGCCTTTTCTTCGTCTATTGAGATAATCATGTGATTTTGGTTTTTGTTTCTGTTTATGTGGCGAATCACATTTATTGATTTGTGTATATTCAATGAACTTTGCATCCCAGGAATAAAGCCTACCTGATCATGGTGGATTATCTTTTTGATATGCTGCTGGATTTTATTTGCTAGTATTTTGTTGAGGATTTTTGTACTTATGTTCATCAAATATATTGGCCCCAAGTTTTCTTTTGTTGATGTTGTTGTGTCTTTGCCAGGTTTTGGTATCAGAATGATGCTGACCTCATAGAATGAGTTAGGAAAGAGTCCTTTCTCCTCAAATTTCTGGAATATTTTTAGTAGGATTGGCACCAGCTCTTCTTTATACATCTGGTAGAATTCAGCTGTGAATCTGTCTGGTTCAGGGCTTTTTGTGTTGGTATGCTTTTCATTACTGATTCAATTTCAGAACTTATTATTGGTCTGTTCAGGCTGTCAATTTCCTCCTGGTTCAATCTTTGGAGGTTGTATGTTTCCAGGGACTTATTAATTTCTTCTAAGCTTTCTAGTTTGTGTGCAAAGAGGTGTTTGTAACAGTAACTGAGGGTTGTTTTTTTTTTTTTTAATTTCTGTGGGGTTTGACAGTGATGTCCCCTTTGTCATTTCTGATAGTGTTTATTTAGATAATCTTTTTTTCAATTTAGCTCTGATGTTGGTTATTTCTTTTCTTCTAGCTAGCTTTGAGGTTGATTTGTCTTGTTTTTCTAGTTTCTCTAGGTGTGGTGTTAGGTTGTTAGTTTGAGATTGCACTTGACTCTTCTATTAACACTGTTTTAGCTGTGTTCCAGAGATTTTTTCTTTTCTTTTCTTTTTTTTTTTTTTTTAGACAGAGTCTCGTTCTGTCACCCAGACTGAAATGTAGTGGTATGATCTCAGTTCACTGCAACCTTTGCCTCCTGGGTTCAAGAAATTCTCATGCCCCAGCCTCTCGAGTAGCTGGGATTAAGGCATGTGCTACCACACAGAGTTAATTTTTGTATTTTTAGTAGAGATGAAGTTTCACCATGTTGCCACGGCTAGTCTCAAACTCCTGGCCTCAAGTGATCTGCCCTTCTTGGCCTCCCAAACTGCTGGGATTACAGGCATGAGCCACTACAACTAGCCTATCCCAGAGATTGTTATATGTTGTATCTTTGTTTTCATTAGTTTCAAATAATGGCTTGATTTCTGCCTTCATTTAACTGTTTACCCAAAAGTCATCCAAGGGTAGGTTAATTTCAATGTAATTGTGTGATTTTGAGAGATATTCTTGGTATTGACTTCTCTTTTTATTGCACTGTGGTCCAAGAGCGTGGTTGTTATGATTTTGGGTTTTTAAAATTTGCTGAGAATTATTTTATGGGTGACTGTCTGGCCAGTTTTAGAGTATGTGCCATGTGCAAATGAGAAGGATGTATATTCTATGGTTGTTTTGTGGAGTGTTCTGTAGATATCTGTTAGATCCATGTGATGAAGTGTTGAATTCAGGTCCTGAATATCGTTGTTAGTTTTCTGTCATGATGATCTATCTAGTTCTGTCAGTGAGGTGTTGAAGTCTCCCACACTTATTGTGTGATTAACTAAGTCTCCTCATAGGCATCTAAGAACTTTTTTTAATGAATCTGGGTGCTCCAGTGTCTGGTGCATATATATTTAGAATAACAAAGTCTTCTTGTTGAATTAAACCCTTTATCATTATGTAATAACCTTCTTTGTCTTTCTTGATTGCTGTTGGTTTAAAGTCTGTTTGTCTGAAATTAGCTCCATCTCTTTACTTTGAGCATATGGGTGTCACTGCATGTGAGATGGGTCTCTTGAAGACAGCATACAATTGGGTCTTGCTTCGTTATCTAGCTTGCTACTCTGTGCCTTTTAATTGGGGTATTTAGCTCATTTACATTCAAGGCTAATATTGATATGTGTGGATTTGGTCCTGTCATCAGGTTGTTAGCTGGTTGTTGTGCAGAACTGATTACATACTTGCTTTATAGTGTCAATAGTCTATATACTTAAGTGTGCTTTTGTGATGGCCAGCAACAGTCTTTCATTTCCATGTTTAGCACTCCCTTAAGGACCTCTTGTAAGGTTGGTCTGGTGGTAACAAATTCTCTTAGCATTTGCTTGTCTAAAAAGAAAGTTATTTCTCTTCTGCTTATAAGGCTTAATTTGGCTGAATACAAAATTCTTGGTTAGAATTTCTACTTTTAAGAATGCTAAATGTAGGCCGTCAGTCTCCTCTGGCTTGTAGAATTTCTGCCTAAAGGTCCATTGTTAGCCTGATGGGGTTTCCTTGCAGGTGACCTGCCCCGTCTCTTTAGCTGCCTTTATTATTTTTTCTTTCACATTGACCTTGGAGAATCTGATGACTATGTGTCTTGGGGATGGTTGTCTTGGATAGTATCTCACAGGGATTCTCTACATTTCCTGAATTTGTCAAACTCTCTAGAAAAGTTGGGGAAATTTTCTTTCTGTTCCTCTCTTTGAGGGATACCAATAAGTCACACATTTGGTCTCTTTACATAATTCCATCTTTCTCAGTGGTTTGGTTGATTCTTTTTACTCTTTTTTCTTTATTTTTGTCTGACTGAGTTGATTTGAAGAACAAGTGTTTGAGCTCTCAGATTCTTTCCTCACTTTGGGCTATACTGCCATTAATATTTGTGATTGTATTATGAAATTCGTGTAGTGAGTTTTTCAGCTCTATCAGATCAGTTTGGTTCTTTCTTAAAATAGCTATTTTGTATTTCAGCTCTTGCATCATCTTATCAGTTTCCTTAGATTCCTAAGTTTGGGTTTTGACTCTCTCCTTAATATTGATGATCATCGTTTCTATCCAGATCCTGAATTCTATGTCTGTCATTGCAGCCATTGTAGTCTGGTTAAGAGCCATAGCCAAGGAACTAGTACAATTACCTGGAAGTAAGAAGATACACTGGCTTTTTGAGTTGCCAGAGTTCTTGTGCTGGTTCTTTCTCATCTGTGTAGCCTTGTGTTCCTTTAATCTTTGAAGTTGCTATCCTTTGGGTGGGGTTTTTTGCTTTTATATTATTTGAGGCCCTTGAGGATTTGACTGTGGTATAAGCTAACTTCAGTTGACTGGCTTGTTTCTGATAGATTTTCGGAGGCTCAAGGCTCACCTCAACACTCCTGGGCTTCATACTCTAACCCTAGGGGACTGGTATTAGGCCCACTGCTTTGTTCTTTGGCCCCTCAAGGTTAAGCACCTGCTGCACTGGAGGGGCTGAAGTATTCTTGGTCTGCTGACAAAAACACTCCAATGGGAGGTGCCAGCCAAAGCTTTCCATTGGCGCAGGGGCAGGGCAGCAGCATCTGCACCCAAGTGTGCATGCCAACATAGAAGCAGCTGAACATTTTCAACAGTATGAAACTAAATATTATCATCAGGACATAAATAAAGTAAAAAGAAAGACAAACTCCAAAAAACACTTAAAGCAGAGAAGCCAGAAAGATGGGTGGAAAATCAAGAGGGGTTAATTTAGATATTTTGTAAGATGACGCTAGCATGATGATTACAGAGATATAAAAGGCTTCTTTTTTATCTCAACTATTGTTGAGAGCCCAATTTCGGCTGAAAATAATGAATTTATAATATCACATTCCTTTGCTGGTGGTTCATATGTTTTCACAGGTAAAATGCTTGTTTTCTTTACAAAATAACACTTCATTTAACAGTTCTATTATTTGATAACAGCTGCATAAAGAAAAGTACATAATTGATAATTTCATCAGATGTATATAACTATATGGAAAAGGGATAGCTAGTGGATGGGTATACACGCCTTTTTAAAAATTGAACACATTTTGTAGAACACATTCTCTAAACATGATTATTTGCATGGATTGAAGAACATTCTCTGTTTACAGTTTGATACAGAAACTGAACTAAGACTGTTGTGGTTCATCTTGTAACTAAATATCCAAAGCTATTGTGTTCACTATCCCTCTTATTTTATATAGCCACACTTCATTTCACTGACATTGCTTAGGAATAAAGTGCTCAACATCAATCAATTTTTCAGGTAGCTGAAGCTTATCCACTATATGAGTGAACTGACTTTATTTTAATGAATTTGGTGGAAATCTAAAATATATCATACACTTTCAGTCCTTCTTACAGAAAGTATATTATATAAAATTTATCTTTTTCCTGATAGTCTTGAATCGTTCTTATAAACTTCAGTGTTTGCATTGCGCTACATGTAGCAATGCCCTGAGGGGCAAGTCGTGTGGAGTTGTTTACCTTTAGACATAGATCACATCATGATTGGCATAATTATTCTGAATAAAACAAAGCAAAAATAAGAATGCCATGTGCTTTGAATCCAGCCATATGTGGTTTAAAATATTGGGTCGCTCATTTAAGGTCAGGATTACTCTTTAGGTAAGTTAGTAACCACTAATAATTCTTTGTTTTCCTATGAGTAACATGCGTATAGAATTAAAAGATAATATTTAATGTGTACTAATTGTCAGATACTGTACTACAGCATTGACTCCACAATGTTGAGAAATAATATAGTGAGATTAAAACTCAGACTTTGGAGTCAGACTACTTCCTATCTCTGTGTCCATATACAGATTATTTAACTTTCCATTTTCCTCATTGGTAAAAATGAGATCATAAAAATACCTTTCTTGTGGAGTTATTGTTAGAGTTGATATATTAGTTAACACTTAGAGGAGTACCAAGATTGTAGTAAGCATTGAGTAAGTGATGATGATGATGATCTCATTTTATCCTCATGGCAGTCCTGAGAGTTCGTTAATATTATGACTTCCTTACCTAGAAATAAGGAAACTAAGGCTTAGAGATATTAAGCAACTTTTGAAGGTCACAGCACTAGTAACAAAGTACTGATTCCAGACCCAAGGACTCATAGGCCACTAAGAGGACAATCCAAGACGTATTGCTCACACTGTCCGAGATGGCTTTGTTGTTCTTCAGGGTACAACCTGCACAGCTCTGTGAAACAGCCCTGCCACTAAGATTGGCTGCCTCCTTATTTCATGCAACATTTTTTGAAGGCTAACTGAAACAAAGTGTATAGAGGCAGCCAACACAGTTTCTTGCATACAGACTTAATAAATGGCAGGTGCTTTTCACCCCTTCATGTTTCAGTTTTGTTTAACCCTTTTGACTGCATCCAATCTGGTACATTCTGCACCTAACCAGAAATGAGATAATTTATCCATTCAATAATTAACTATAAGCTACTTTTAGGCCTGAAAAATATACTCTTATCTTCTTTTAGAAAAAGTTTAAGGATATTTTGAAAGATGTTTTATTCTGGGTGTCATAGGCAGCTTCCAAAACAGCCCCCACTGATCCTCACCTCCTGTTATTTATTCCCTTGGGTGATGTCTTTTTTTTTTTTTTTTTTTTTTGAGTATAGGCTGAACCTAGTGTCTTGCTTCTGACAAATATAATATGGCAAAAGTGATGGATGACACTTCTGAGATTGTTATAAAACTATGACTCCTTGCTTGCTTGCACTCTCTCTTGCATACTTTTACTTGCTTACCTGGGTGAAGCCAACTGCCCTGTTGTGGGCTGTCCTACGGAGAGGCACACCTGATAAAAGCTGAAGGTGGTCTCCAAACAATAGCGGCAAAGAACTAAGGCCTTCAGTCCAAGAACTTGCAAGGAACTGAATCTTGCCAACAACTACCTGAGTGTGCTTGGGAGCAGATGCAACCCAGACAAACCTTGTGATGACTACAGCCTCAAGGTTGATGAAAGCATTGTTAGTCAGAGGACCCAGCTAATCCAGGCCCAAATTCCTGGCCCATAGAAAATGCCAACTAATAAATGGTTTTTTAGGTCACTGAATTCTGGGGTAATTTCTTATGTAGCACTAGAAAAGTAATACATTAGGGCTTTTTCCACTTAGTCTCAAATCTCTGCTTGTCTTTTATATGGTTAACCAGGATCACACTACTAAAAAGAGACATAGTACCAGCAATAATTTCTAACATAACTTTTGCCACACAATATTGTCATTTTCTGATTCCTTTCTTGCCAGTCATGCTAGGCAGTGAGCTCCTCGATGGCTGAAACTGTATGTTTTATCTCTATTTTCTAAAACTACGACACTTGTTATCTACTAACTGAAATATCTGGAGCCAGAGATGAAGTACAAACTCAAAAGAAGCAAAAATGTGGGAGGATATGGGGAGAAAGAAGAAAAGACTATAATTCAAGAAGGGATTTCTAATTTTTAAATCCTAAAGAAAACAAACCAGAAGGAGAATAAAGTGTGAAATGTGACAGTAATTTTGCTTGGCACACAAGCCATTTTTAATTAGCCTAGGAGTAGTACCTTATGATAGGCAATAACCACATGTGGAAGAATTAGTGGTGGGCAAAGCTCCCTCCTTGCTTTTGAGAAACATCTAGAGTTAATTGCTAACAACCTAATCCCTCTCTAACACTTCCTGGCCTCAGAAATGAGAGCCCAGGACCAGAGCATCACATCTAGTTCTATTTCCAGACACATCATGGCAAAAGGATGGGGAAAACACCTCGACACATCACTTAGATCTGGCTGCTGGTCAACAAAACAAATTGTCTATATGGAGTCTCATGAGGAGAACTTTAAAAAGCTAATATTGCATTGCCTTAAGAAAAGCCACTTGCAGGCCAGGTGTTGTGGCTCACTTCTGTAATCACAGCACTTTGGGAGGCTGAGACAGGTGGATCACTTGAGGTCAGGGGTTCAAGAACAGACTGGCCAACATGGGGAAATGCCCATCTTTACTAAAAACACAAAAATTAGCCAGGTATGGTGGTTTGCACCTGTGGTCCCAGCTACTCAGGAGGCTGAGGCAGGAGAATCGCTTGAACCCAGGAAGCCAAGATTGCAGTGAGGCAAGATCATACCACTGTACCACTCCAGCCTGGGCGACAGAGTGAGACTCTGTCTTTAAAAAAAAAAAAAAAAAGGCCGGGCGCGGTGGCTCAAGCCTGTAATCCCAGCACTTTGGGAGGCCGAGACGGGCGAATCACAAGGTCAGGAGATCGAGACCATCCTGGCTAA
>NW_012104965.1:2572554-2699055 GCF_000951045.1 Mandrillus leucophaeus | reverse complement strand
GAGATCCAGCCACTGCACTCCAACCGGGGCGACAGAGCAAGATTCCATCTCAAAAAAAAAAAAAAACTTGCTTAGTATACTTTATCTGACCAAGTTGACCTGATCTTTGATAAGAATTCATTTTTCCCTAATTTCTTGGGATTTGGTCATAATTGGGTTTTGTATAATTACTCTAATAGCTTAACTAGTTTGTGCTTTAAAATTAATAGTAAAATTATTAGAATTATCCATATTTTTCTAGTCTATTCCTTGTTACTTATATTATCAGGGACAAAATAGGAAAGAGAAGACATCCCTAACACAGGGGATTTGGCCTCAAGTCCCAGATATCCAGCTAATCAAATGTATCCTTAGATGATATTTAACTTCTTTATGGCTTAGTTTCTTTATTAATCCAATTATTATGGAGACTGCTATAGAAATTTTGTTGAGATAAAGTGAGATGCTCAAGGTGAAAAGCCTTTGACAAGGTTAAATGAGTTGGTCAATACAAATTAAAACATAGATGTCAATCTGTATCTATTACATTCCTCCAGAAAGAACTAACCTTCTATACGAAATTTTCTTTAATTCTAGCTTCATCAGCAATCTCCTTTCCCTAGAGTTCTTCTGTACTTTTCGCATCTTTTATATTATCATGTGCTTATTTCTAATTATAATAATTTTCATTCAAGATGACAGTATGAAAGTCAAAAATATTGTAAGATAAATATCAAAGTGAACTTCCACTTGCCCATTAGCACCAAACCAAACTAAACATGTGCCCTTGTGTAATTTTTTAACATCTCCAATAACTTGATTAAATATTATACATCTAGAATATTCCACAACACCTACTTCCACCACCAGCAACAGTTGGCCAATGCCTTCAGAATCACATTTTTCAGGATGCCTTATACTATTATTCTAGGATATACAAAGTATTATTTCCAGGAAGTTGGAGTTTATATAGAGAACCAAACCTCCCAGTTTTAGGAAAACCCATGCCTGAGACAAGGCCCCTTAAAAATAATTTTTTTTTTTTAATTTTCATTTTGGTCCTAAGAAGCCCAGGTTACTCTCTCCAACTTTACCTGATATCTGATTGGAACCAGGTCGTGGTACACCCTTTCAACATGCAATTCCAGTACTTGTGCCTATAATTCTAGGTAAACATCAAGATAGACACTTTGCTTGCTACCCCCAGGCCAGTGAGGTAAGCCTTGCTGGATTAGAAAGCCCAATACCAGCATGCCTTGTTCTGCTGCTGCTGTGAGAGGAGCTCCTCTCCTCACCATTTCTCCAAAACTCATCTCCCTGGCATCTAGGGAGTTCCTCCACATTTGGCACAGGTAAACTGGTTATACACGTGTCATAACATAATTCTTAGTTGATTAATATATCATCTCTATTTTTTCTTAGGTTCTCTACTCTCACTGCTCCATTGTACCAGATTCACTTTTCCTTGTCTTTGGGAGACTGCAGTAATGGGAAGGAAGGTGAAGAGGAGGCGTTCACTGTCTCCACAAAAGAACCTATCTGAGGGTCCTACCTGAACAAGAACATTATAGAGATGCTCAATCACCATGTCACCATGGGGTTGGTTAGCATTGCAGTCCCTCAATTATAATCATGGTGCCCTATTCTGGAGTTATTTCTGTGGCATGAAGGCATCTACCAATGCCTTCAAAACCACCCAAACTACCAGGGTAAGCATTCTTATTTCCCAGGGTATACCAGTTATTCCTCACCATTATTCTGAATTTTAGAGAGTATATAGTCAAGAGCCCTAAACTGTGCTCTTTTATAAGCAGGAAGCTAGTCCTAGACCAAACATCACTTTCCATCCAGCTAATGTTAAGTTTCCTCTTATGTGCATGCTGTGCATGCCATTATCAAAGCACCAAACACAGCATTGTATTGAAGTTATCCCACTTTTTTGTTAAAGTGTACATTCTTTACAGACAACCATCAGATCACAGCATTTTTTTAGAGCTATATGTCTGCATATGTCTTTTGAATTGAATTGCATTAAGTCAGGGATGTGATCCTAGGAGATTCTGAATCTCTGAGTTCTCTTTGCTATATTTTATACTATCAACATAGAAAATGTTCCTAAAAACCTCGTAATAAAAATTTTAAGCAATTTTCAACATGAATTTTCTAGAACATTGAACTTATAATTGTAAAAGTTATTTCTTATTCTTTAGTGTTGCCGTCATTAAATTTTTCAAAAATACATATGTCTCAATATCAATGTATATTCATATTCTAATTCTATGACTTAAGTCAATGTTGCTTTATTCGACTACCACAATAAGATTCTGTCACTATAACAAAAAATCCAATACTTTTCATTTTAAAATAAATATGGTAGTACAAAATAGTGTTATAAAAGATTGTGGATGCTTGGATAAGCAGTGGTTAGGAAGTAGAAAAGCATCATATTTCCTATATTGATCATGATTTAAAGACATAATAAAATCTTAAAATTAAGCAACTGAGTAATTGAGTAACAGAATAGAAATTGCTTTCAGTGAAAAAGCTAGTCCATCATTTTCAGCTTTAGATCACTAATTATAGAGTATTCTTACTTACTACTTTCTATTAGTAATAGATGGTTTCATGGTAATAAAGGCAACGTAAATTTAGCTCTTTATGATTTCTTATGGCCTCTTGATTTTAAAGTTGACAAATCTCCTTAGATTATAATGTTCTGTAAAATATTCCATGTATATAGGAGTCAAATGCTATCCAATGTATTTATCTCTCCAAAATTGCCCCAAACTACCCACTCCATCACAAATACCACAAAGAACGTATAGGGGTATGATCTTTATTTTCTTTTGTATGACAGTACAATCTCACTCTCTCTAAAGTGGCAGATAATGTTGCCTTTTGTGAAAAAGCACAATATTGCAGTTCATATCATGTTTCTTCACTTATTCTACAGCATTTATTGATAGACACAATATGGCCTTTCATGGAAAATACAGTCCAATGGGCATATATTAACACTCGAGCACATTGTATTCTTGAGACTGTGTCCATTCAAGCACAATCTGGGCAACGTGAGTAGTTCTTCTTTAAGTACTCAATTTAATATAAGCCCACCGACTCATACATTTTGTAATACCCAGGTTCTCCATCAGAGCATCTAGGACCCCATGTGCTGTCACTCACAGAAGTCTGAAGTTCAACTGCAAATAACCTGAAGTAAATTATCATGATCCCAAATACTCTTGTCCATGATTACAGAAATATTTAGTTATACCACCACCTTTCATTCTTGCTCTTTCTCTCTTGAAGACTTTGGACCCTATAGTCTGGTCTACACTCCATTCATCACCACTGGCCAGCCAAATAAGATTGTTTTTCTCTTACTATGCTATAGAAGAATATTCAGAAATTAACTTGAAGGCATGCACTCAGAAATGTAACTTCCAATGATGAAAGGAGGAAAAGAAAACAGAAGTTATCTGAGAGCAAGCTATCAGAGGAATTAAAATAATATATTATACACTTCAAAGATATGGTGATTTGTCTGGAAAAGTGAGGATAAAATGGGTAATTAATCTAACAGAAATGGTGTTTATATTTCACAAGGGCAGAATGATCGCTGAAGAATAAGAAATGTGGAAGGAACCTGGAAATAAAATGGTAAGACAAGCAAATATGTAAATGGATCTGCTGTCAGACAAGATAACAGCGAAGGTAAGCTGTTAACAGATGCCATCAAGAAGCATTGTAATATGCTTGGCCTAGGGGACAATATACATATAAAATTATTTATTAGTAGTTGACAGTGATGTATGAGAACATTAACGTTTCTTTATGATTGATCACTGTTTTTATTCATTGGTATCTGATCAGAATTGTGTATTAATTAGAACTTCAGCATTATTTAACGTAGAGAAAAAGTGTAAATTTTGCTGGGCACTCACTCTTTAGAAGAGACAAAATAACCTTGAAGTGGGACCATAAAGCATCACGATTTACAGGCTACAAGTCTCAGGAGAGCCTCTTATACAGAGTATCTCACAAGGCAAAAAGCGTTTCTAACACCTCTTCACTTGGTTGATTCCTACTTGGTGTTGAGTATTATTCTAGGCCTTCTTTGAGCTAAATGTCCCTCCAATATACCTCCACAAATTGTATACCTCTCTTATCAGAGCAACAATTAAACCTTATTTTATTGGCTTGTATTTCCTGCTAGACTGTAACTTGGAGTGAAACTGTATTTTGCTGACTAATACAGATCCAGATCTAACAAAGTTACCAGAATATAGTAGGCAGTCAACAAATATTGAAGTAATGAAAGAGCACTTAGATAAGAGTGATGAGTTACAAAAGAGTCAAAAATATCTAGTTTTTAAACTAGATTTATTTTAAGAAATTTGTCATTTCTTGACAGGCACTCCTAAAGAATCTTAAAGAGGGTTGATGTTATGGCCCCTAGGAAATGTATGCCTGTTAGAAGCTTAGGCTTCTAAGAAGTAGACATCCAACCTAATTACATTTTCATTATGGTGACAAAGGAAGGCAAATATGCTAGACTCATTTCTATTCAAGCCTGATTCTCAGAGTCTAGCAGTTCATTTTATAGTGTCCATGATACCATGTTTCCTATATTTAGAATTACTTCTAATAACTGAAACCCAATAAGACAAAATTCTGCAGTGAAGATAAAATTACATTGAAAGTTCATGAGCTTTAAAGTGCCAACTGCAATACAACCCCATTGCAATTGCTTGTGACTGTACCATAACCATGTTTTATGAAGAGACAACCTATAAATAAGTTAGCATTTTGATCATTATTTGGTACATATGAACACTTTATCTTTCCCCTCTATTTTTTAATAGTTAACATATGCCTTGAATGGTAGTTTTGCAGTTATTAATAACTTCTTTTAATATAAAATTTAAAAAGATTTTTAGTCCTTGTATCTGATTATCTAAGAATTTCATTGTGGATAATTTTATTTTAAAATTTATTTTCAAGTTACAAAAATGAACATATTAATTTTAAGGAAAAAGGAAACAAGTATAATAACACACAAAATGTTATATATTACATTTAAATTTTTTAAAGAACAAACACTACTAAAATGGTTGGGATGATTTGATAGGGTATTTTTGTACTGTGGTGATTGTTTTTACTACATAGTGTAACAGTTTGATTATTTCTACAGCAACACTGAATCTTTTTTAAATTTTGAATTATTCGAACACAAAGATCTACAAATAAGAATGTACAAAAATGTAAAAATAGTTTAAAAATCAATTACATACTGAGCCTGCAGCAAATACTATGAGAACTAAACAACAATGTGATGAAGATCATTTCTTTCAGGATAACAAAAAACAATTAGTTTAACAACTAGAAAAGGAATTTTACAAGAGAGAAATTCAATTTTCCCTCATAAAAAATATTGGCAAAAAAATTCATTTAAAAATTCTTAATTTGATAAGTTATGATATCCTCTCACTCAATAATCAAGTGAACTTGATTTTTTCAAGTTCAGAAAACTTGAAACTCTGAAAAGTTAAGTGGCAAGGAGACTGGGAAGAAAATCAGAATTCAAAGTACCACTGAAAGGGCAGTGAGCTTTAACTTTTATTTTACTCTAGCACCTCCTGGCCTGGGCTCAATTCAGCAGGAAATCTGGAAATAGAATTTGATTGTAAACAGATAAAGTGCCAGGAGAATTCCTCCAGTTCTGGCTTAAGAAGCTCAAGGAGTGGAAAAGCAATCTCCCAACACTCAGAGAATGCAGGAACTCCCTTTTTCTTTCTTGTTCTCCATTCTCTCATGTCCCTGCCCCCAAGCAATCCAATAGTGGCTCAAAGACCATGGCTGAGGCAGCAATGGGAGGTACGAGAGCTGAAAACTCTAAGGGAGGAAAACTTTCATTTCCAGTCACAGGAGCTGTAATTAAAGCAAATAAGGTAATTTTTCCCCACCTTCTTTGAAATGGTTTGGCCCTGTGTCCCCACCCAAATTTCACATTGAATTGTAATCCCCACATGTCTAGGGAGGGACCTGTAATGCCACAGGTCAAGGGAGGGAGATGATTGGATCATGGGGGTGGTTCCCCCATGCTGTTTTCATGATAGTCAGTGAGTTCACAAGAGATCTGATGATTTTATACGTGTTTGGAAGTTCCTCCTTTGGTCTTCTCTCTCACCTGCCACACCCTGTAGGAAACGCCTGCCTGCCCTTCCACCAAAATTGTAAGATTCCTGAGGCCTCCCCAGCCATGCAGAACTGTGAGTCAATTAAACCTCTTTTCTTTATAAATTACCCAGTCTCAGGCAGTTTTTTATAACAGTGAGAACATGGACTAACACACTCTTTTATTATCTTGTTGCTTTGCACCAGATGTGGAGAGAGTCACAAGAAGCATGTGGCAGAGTGGAGTAATAAAGATACAGTAAGAGGACTAATGAGGGGAGCCCCAGGAAACAGAAAAGTACAGGAAAGAGTGCCGATACAAAATCTTGAAATCTTGAAATAAAATACAATTGATATTTGAACAACAAAAGATTGAACTGCATGAGTCCACATAGTGGATATTTTTCAATAAATACAGTCAGCCCTCTGTATTGGCAGGTTCCATATCCACAATCAAACATGAACTGAAAGTACAATATTCATGGAATGTGAAACCTGAGTATACAAAGGCAACCTTTTTGTATCTGAGTGTCCCACAGGGCTGACTGTGGAACTTGAGTATGCACAGATTTTGGTATCCACAGGGGGGTCTTAACCAATTCTCTGCAGATAGGGAGGAATGATTATAGAAAACATAAAGAAGAACCAGATGGATATTTTAGAACTAAAAGAGACAATAACAAATTTTAAAACTTTGGCTCACTAGCAGAATTGAGAGGACAAAAAAAAAAAAAACAAAAAACTAATGAATTTGAAGATAGAGCAATAGAAATTATCGTCGTCCCCCCCTTATGCAAGGTTTTGCTTACCCATGGTCAACTGCAATCTGAAATATTAAATAGAAATTCCAGAAGAAATAATACACAACGTTTAAAACATGTGTGGTTCTGAGCAGCATGATGAAATCTCACACCATCCCACTTTGTCCCAATCAGGACATGAAATCATCCCTTTATCAAAGCATATCCACACTGTGTATTACATGTGCCCATTAGTCTCTTAGTGGCCATATTTGTTGTCACATCAACTGTTGTGGTATAGCACAGCTTGTATTCAAGTAACCCTTATTTTACTTACTATTGCCCCCAAGGTACAAGTAGTAATGCCGGCAATTCGGATACGCAAAAGGGAAGCCATCAGGTGCTACTTTTAAGTGAAAACGTTGTTAAAAGAAAGACTTCCATGGAATTAAATTTGAAAGAGTTTAATTGAACAATGAATGATTTACCAATTGGAAAGCATCCCAAGCCAGGGTATGCTCCCCAAGCCAGGATATGCTCAGAGACTTCAGCATAGCCATGTGGTGGAAGAAGATTTAGGAACAGAAAAAGGAAAGTAACCTACCGAAATCAGAAGTAAGATGCAGAAACACCTGGATCAGTTACTGCTCGGTGTTTACCTTATGTGAACATGGTTTGAATAGCTGGCTGCATTTGATTGGCCAAAACTCGGTGATTGGCACAAGAATAGGCTATGGTCTGTTTACATCTCCACTTTTTATAGTTCACGATGTACAGAGAACCTATTGGGCTGAACTTAGAATATGTAAGGATGTAGCTTTAGGCTAAACTTGATTTAATAAGGTGAAAGTTTTCGATTTAATAAAGAAATCAAATAAATCATATGTCGAGATTACTAAGATCTACGGTAAGAATGAATGTTCTATTTGTGAAATTGTAAAGAAGGAAAAGGAAATGTGCACATAGTCTACACAGTGTTTGATACTATCTGCCTTTCAAACATCCACGAGGGGTCTTGGAACATAACCCCTGAGGATAAGGGGGAACTATGGTATATGATCTGAAAAGCAGGGGGGAAATGATTGAGAAAGTTAAACAGAACCTCAGGAACCTGTGGTGTAATCATGAAAGGACTAATATTTGTGTTATTTTAGTCACAGAGACAAGAAAGAATATGTTAACGTTTAAAACTTTGAAGAAATAAGGGCTGAAAATGTGAAGAAAAGGCATTAAGCTACAGATTCAAAAAATTCAGCAAACTCAAACAGAAAAATAACAACAACAATGAAAAAATGTCCAGAGCCATCCTATTCCAACTGCTGAAAACTAGAGACAAAGAAGTATCATGAAAAAAGCCAAAGAAAAATGATGTATTACTTATAGGGAAACATTTATTCTAATGACTGCAGCTGTTTCATTGAGGCCAGAAGGAAGTGAAATGACATTTATAAAGTGCTGAAAGAAAATAATTTTCAACCCAGAATTCCATATTCAGAGAAAATGTCTTTTAGGAATTAAGATAAAATATTCTCAGATGGATAATAAACTTAAAAATGTGTTGCCAGCAGATCTGTTCTACAAGAATCATTAAAGGAACTTCTTCAGACAGAAGGAAAATAATACCCAAAAGATGCCTGTAGCATCGAGAATGAAGGAAGAACAACAGAATGTTAAGCATCTCAGTAAATATAACAGTCTTCTTGTCTTCTCTAGTTGTTTAAAGTGTGTTTGATCTTTTAAAGCAAAAATTGTAACATTCTCTCATGCATTTTGAATGTATGTAGATATACATTATGGTAAATACAGCTGAAGAGGGAACTATATGGTGAAAACGTAACTAGCTGTTTTATGCAGGATAAACTACAAGAAAACAAAAATAGATGTGGGAGCTACAATTACAATGTGACTGCCTACAGGAAAGTGATCTTTAAAGTCAGAAGCAAGAATTATCAGGAATAGATTTGAAGTGGTGTAAAGTGAAATTCTTAAAATAGCAAATAAATTCTCAGAATCTGACCCATACTTACCATTACAGCTTCATATCACTCTCCTTTTCCTTGTACTATATATTCTACTTATGCAAATTACCTGGAATTCTCTGTGTATTCTACACTTACATGCCTCTATGACTCTTGTATAAGTTGCTTCTTCTTGTGAGATTGACCTCCTTCCTTTCTTTCTCCACCTGGCTAATTAAATTCATTCATCAAGATTAGCTCAGGTGTTTCCTCCTGACATAACTCCCTCCAAAGTTAGGTTTCATGACGTTCTTAAGCATTCCACATAGTTTATTACAGGGGCCATGGTGCTTAAAAATATATACTATCTGTTCATTTGCCTTCATATTTAATTAATAAAGAAATCTGTGCCCAATATAAAAATTTCAAACAAGAGAATAAAATGCATCTTACAGAAACAACGAACACAAATTTTACATGGAGTAAACATTTGCTTCATGTATCTTTGCCTCCCCCAGATGAGCGTGTGTTTACCCAGTTTTTTTTCTTTTTACTTAAATCCTTTCTCTGATGGAGCTTTTCATTCCAGTGGGTGAAAACAGATTACATAAAATGTAAATATCATATGTTGATGCTGATAGTATCTAAGAAGAAAAATTAAACAGGATAATGGGACAAAGAAGGAGTAGGATTTATAATCATTCCAAAACAGTGTCCCTTTTGCCACATTCTGCCTTACATATTATAAATCTTGTAATGTGCAAAAACTGGAATATACTATTTAATTAGAATTTCTCTGATTATTAGTGTATGCAGATATTTCATAGGTTAACTGACCATGCAACTGTCAGTTTACATGATTATTTCATTCAACAGACCATAAGCTCCTTGCAGCCAATAACTGCAAGTTTCATGTCCCTGGATCCTAGCATAGTACCTGGTATAAAGTAGGCTGAATGAATGTAAGAAACATTATATATGTTTGTGTGCATGGCATGTGCATGTATATGTGTGTGTGTGTATGTATGTGTAAAAAGCAAAAGTTCTCTTAAATCAATGCATCATAAAAACAATTTGAAAATAAATGAATATATTTAAAATAAATTTAGATTAGTTTAAAAAATGCATTTAATATGACCTCTAATACTTCTCCTAGTTAGTTGTACCTTAGTACCATTATTAGAATGATCTTAACTAATGTATTAAATTAAATGCCCAAAGGTAAAATTACTTTTATGAATAATGTTTAATGATCCTAAATTAAACATTTAGGATGTTTAATTATCCTAATATCATAGATTTTAGGATAATTTTCAAAACATATTTCTAAAACTTAGTATTTTAAAGTCACTGTTGAATAAGCATGTGTTCTGAAATTTGGTTAATTTATTACAAATTCCTGGAACTGGAAGAATCTTAGACATCTACTTTAACTCCTTCATTTTACAAATAACAAAATTAAGAACCAGGGAAGGGACTTGCCAAGGTCTCATAGCTAATTAATGGCACAGCCAGGATTAGAATCAATATTCTTTGACTCCTTCCTAAAGCAGTGCTCGTTCTAGCACACTACAAAACCTTTCATAGATGCAGTAAATTCTAAACTTATGAATGGATTGTACTTTAAATATTCATTTATGAATCATTTGCGGCTTGAACTGGGAATTCATTTTACCCTGGAAATAATTCTTAAAATTTTACAGAATTTCTAATATAATACCCACATAAAGGAACTAATAGTTTTTAATTCAACAGCCTGCACAATGGGGAAGAATTAAAGTTAAAGGGAAGGCTAGTTTTACGTGAAAGTCCTTACACATCATAGATGAAGTTTCATGAACACATGTTACTAATGATTCTTGCAGTTGAAAAATGCAGGATGACTTTCTAACCAGGTATTATTGTGATTCTAGAACACTTTCCCACATTTAATATCCAACTTTGTAAGGATTAGATTATTTTTTCCCCTGTACTTAGAATATCTGCCAGATGTCTTATAGTTGCCAGCCATCCTCAGCTGTGTGCCTTCCTGACTCCAGAACTTTTCTATGGGAGCTGGAAAGACTTGCATTAAATATGACAGTTTCAACATACTTTTGGCTTAAGTCCAACACTGACTATCCGGAGGAACTAAATGTTCTTATTATCTTAAGTAATGTAGGCCTACCCTAGATACGGCAGCAATGTGACTATCTCCCTAAACTCATAGGAAGTATGTAAGAGGGATGAAAGACCTAAGAAAAATCTGGGTATTATAAGGGAAATGGACGCTGAGTGATCAATCAATAAATGTCCACTACAGCAGGAGAGAATGTTCCTTGTTCTATGAATTTTCTTCTAGACACAGGGTCATTTTCAGATTTCACGGCAGTCTTTCCTCAACACAAAATTCACAAACTACCTCCTCCTCTACAAATCTCCTTCTACCAGTCATTTTCATACCCTGAGTTTATCAGGTTTCCCATGTACACGCTATAGTTACAAAGCAGTCAGCCAAATAATTTTCTGCTTTGTAAATGAACATAAACATAATGCATATATACGTATCTGTGTCTTAGACTTGTATAATTGTATAGCTAAAGACCAACTGATTTTTAATAATCACTTTTATTGAAAAACATACAAAATTACATTAAACAAGGGCAAATCCACACATTTGATGGTTGTATACTAAAATAGCATTTTTCATGTATAGAACTGAAATTCATTAACTGAATTTCATAGCTTATCTCCCTGCAGATAAGCTCTGACTAAGCAAAGTTAAAAGAGAATAAAAAGTTGGCATTAGAGTTCAAAGAAAAGTAGAAGACTATAAAATTACATGTGATATGAAGCCTAGAATTTCTGACAGCTACATCCCTTACTTCCATCTCTCTGCAGAAAAGACAAAAGATATAGAAAGAAAAGCAAAAAGCAGACAGAATGAAGGAAGATATAAGAGGAAACTACTGCATGTGAATGATTATAATGGAAAAACTAAAACTCTGTATTAACCATGGAATATAATTTACAAAATGGCATTACTTTTATTATCATGCACTAAATACACACACACACACAAATAAGAATTATTCAGAGAGAAGAAATTCAAGGGAAGCTAAAAATAATAATATTCAAGTATAGTAAAACCCAGGCAAAACAAAATTAAGAAGTGCTTAATTAAAAACATTTTCACATAACTTTTAATACACATATTAAGCATTAACAGGACATCAAAGGAAGTGATTTATTTTAGGAGGATTTTCAGCAATTATGTTGAAACCAATAGTATTTTCATTAAACAGAAAATTCTGATAAACTAGTATACCTCATACACACTTAAGTATTATTTTAACCTGAATTTCAAATATATACATATATGATATATAAAAGTAGATATATGGATATATAGTTAGGATGCTTAAATAGTCTTTTCACAGAGAATACACTCTAAAATGCAGTATTTACATTTGGAAAGTCTAAGATATTGGTATTCATCTTTTAAAAACAGTTTGAATTCCCTATCTCTGAAGACTTCTAAATGGGGTATGAGTTAAAAGTAGTCAAGCTTAAGTGAGTACATTGATGTGCTACTACAGAGAACTCCAAAGACAGTCCACTAAAGATCTAATATGCAAAAAGCTCAGCCTGGTGCTTTGGATTCATTTCTGTCTATTCTTACAGTTTCTAGTCAGACCCCAACAGCCAAAATGGTGAAGCATATTGAGAACAAGTATGCTTTTCAGGAGGCCTTGGACAATCCAGGAGATAAACCTATAGTAGTTGATTTCTCAGCCATGTGTTGCAAGCTTTACAAAATAATTGAGACTTTCATTCCCTCTCTGCAAAGTATTCCAAGATGGTGCTGCCTGAAGTAGACATGGAGGACTGTCAGGAAGTTGCTTCAGAGTGTGAAGTTAAATGCATGCCAACCTTTGAGTTTTTTTTTTTTAAGGACAAAAGGTGTGTAAATTTTCTAATAAGAAAAAGCTTGAAGTCACTACTAATAAATTAACCTAGTCATGTTTTCTATTTCTTTTTTGTTTATACAGGGTCTCACTCTCACCCAGGCTGAAGTACACTGGTGCAACCATGGCTCACTGCAGCCTCCACCTCCTGGGTTCAGGTGATACTCCCACCTCAGCCTCCCAGGTAACTGGAACTACAGGCATGTGCCACCACACCTGGCTAATTTTTTGTATTTTTTGGAGCAATGGGGTTTCTCCATGTTGCCCAGACTAGTCTCAAACTCCTGGGCTCAAGCAATCTGCCTGCCTTGGCCTCCCAAAGTGCTGGAATTATTTTGTCATAATACTTTGTGGTGTGAGCCACTGCACCCAATCCTAATCATGTTTTCTGAAAACATAACCAGCCATTAGCTGCTTAAAACTTGTAATGTTTTATTTATAGGAAGTATGAACTATGGAGATCCAGCTGCCTTCTGATTATGAATGAGAATAAAATATTAATTCTACTTCTAAGAAAATAATGTGCAATTATGTGAAAGCATTCATATAAACCAAGGGAGAAAAGTGAAAAGTAATTTTCTGTGTTGTCCCATATGTGAGTGAGGTTTCTTAGACTCATCATTTATCATCATTGCATTGCAATTTTTATTATCACAGCTATCCTTAACCAGCCCAAATATAAATTTCTGCTTCTCCTTCTAGTTGTCATTAAACATTTCCATGAAGTCTTTCTAGTCTCTCCCGAAAAGGTATGGGTCTTTCTTTTTTCTGTGTTCCCATAGCACTTTGAACACACCTCCATTATCACAGTTAAATAACTGCAGTTCAGTGCTTGTTTGCATGACCATTTCCGAAGTAGGTTTTAATTTCCCAGAGAAAAATATCTTGCCAAAGTAACTTCTACTTTGGGGAGTTCAATATATACTTGTCAAATGAATGAATAATTGAAACTTTGTGCCAAAGAGTAATTTCTTCAATAAATTATATAATAGAGGTAGGAGTTAAGACACAAGACAGTTTTTCTGACCCATTTTCCATTCCCACACTCTTTCTATTACAATAGAAAAGGCCTATCACTGTCTCCTTAATACAAAAAAGGAAGTATTTCCTGCTCCTTTAAAGCCCAGTCTCTCCACTTCTACTCTATTCTCAGTTTCTCATAGAGTTTGCATTATCTCTCTGCACATTATCAATTATTCCCATATTTAAATAATGACTATAACAGTTTTCATAAGTAATGTAGGTAAACTATTTTAAAAATTAACTATTAGGTAAATATAATGGAATAAATGCTTTTAAGTAAACACATCAAATAATGTAGAATATAAAGTTATATTAAATTAAGTAATAGATATTAATTAAATATCTGGGCTATTTCCCATCTAAAAAATTATAAGTAAATATTTTTCTCAAAAAAAGTGTTCTTAAAGGAAAATTATTTTTGTCTTATTCAAAGTTATGTAAATGTTATTTATAAAACAGGGCAAAAGGTACCAGTAAATAAGAGACATATAAAGAAACTTATAAAGAGCTACCTTGGGTAAGAAAAACTGAAGGAGGAATAATTTCATATGAAAAAAAATCCTGTATGGTAAACTTTTGTCCTAAAATAAAATGACTAGGATGTTTAGGATAAAATGAAAAACCCAAGCATGTAATAAATGGATTGTGTAAGTCAATAAAATTTATAAAAAGAGGTTTCATGAAAAAAAAACTTTATGTGATCAAGTTGGCTATAATTAAAAGAAAATTATTTATAATGGTCTTTCTAGAGATTGGGCTTTGATATTTAAAATACACCAATACACTAAATAATTGGTTAGAACTACAAAATTTTCTTAAGGTATTATCTCTTAATAAAACTACAAGAGTTTTATTGTAGGCTGGATGTGGTGGCTCACACCTGTAATCCCAGCACTGTGGGAGGCCAAGATGGGAGATCACTTGAGTCCAGGGGTTCAAGACCAGACTGGGCAACATAGTGAAACCCAATCTCTACAAAAAAAATAGAAAAAATTATCCAGTATGGTGGCATGCACCTGCAGTCCCAGCTACTCTGAAGGCTGAGGTGGGAGAATCTCTAGAGCCCAGGAGATCAAGGCTGCAGTGAGCCATGATCACATCACTGCAGTACAGCCCAGGCAACAGAGTGAGACCCTATGTCAAACAACAAAACAAAAAATAATTACAAGAAATTTTAATTTATTTTTAACTCAGAAGTTCAACTTTTATTGCATCTTGCTGTTTTGAGCTTTCTTTCCTTTTTGAGAAGGGCTGAGATAATAACTCTCTCTTTCAACTTTTTAATCAGCTCCTATAACATTTTCCTCAGGTTCTAACTATTGTTGTAGCCTGATGCTAAAAATGTTTTATCTTAAAGGTCTAAAGCAAATGTTTACTTCCAATATAACATCCTGTGCATTGGCTTTAAATTGTTCTATTAAACTAAAAATTTTCACTTATGACCCAGAATACATTCTTCCTATGTCTAAGTAATTCAAATACCATTTTCATTAGTTTTTGATTTGTAGGTTATCTAAGTGGACTTCCCATAAGGGAAAGTAATCACACTGCAGAAGGTTTTTTTTTTTTTTTTTTTTTTTTGCGGGGGGGAGGGGTTCTTTGTTTTTGTTTTTTCACCTTTTGGTACCCGGACTAACAAACAGATTTTACATTTTATCAAAATTATTACTATTTAATTATTATTAAGTTTTGATTTGCTTAGGAAAACTGAGGTTTTTAAAAACTTTTTAAAATTAAGTTTATTACATCCATGTAACTTTCTTATTACTTTTATTTTTTACCTTAATTTAAAAATACTTTATTACTAAAAAATGCTAGCAATTATCTGAGCCTTCAGTGAGTCATAGTCTTTTTGCCAGTGGAGTGTCTTGCCTGGATATTGATGACAGCTGACCAATCAAATTTGTGATTGCTGAAGTTTGGCATGGCTGTGGTAATTTCTTTTTCTTTTAACTTTTATTTTAGGTTCAGGGGTACATGTGCAAGTTTGGTATAAATTTGTGTCACAGAGGTTTGTTGTACAGTTTATTTCATCACCCGGGTACTAAGCCTGGTACCCAATAGTTATTTTTTATAATCCTCTCCCTCCTCCCACCCTTCACCCTCAAGTAGGCCCCAGTGTCTGTTATTCTCTTCTTTGTATCACTGAGTTCTCATCATTTAGCTGCCACTTACAAGGGAGAACATGCAGTATTTCTGTAATTCTTTGAAAGTCCTTATGCTATTAAGTTACAGGGCTTTGATTCTTGGGTCTAAAAAGGACATCCAGTCCTGCTAAATCTTAAACAAGGGCAGTAGTTAAAGCATCATCTTCAGACTTGGGGGAAGATGGTAACCAAAACAAACTGTGTTCATGAGACACAGGGCCAAGAACTAAAAGTATTTCACCCCTCTAGGCCTAGAGACTATTGTGGAAGAGGTGGGCAAGTGAAATTGTAAGGGCCAATTTTGAGAGATAAAATTAATTCAGTTTCTTTATAAATTAAATGTTAATGTTGAATGCAAACTGATGCAAGACCTGCATCAGGGCCTCTGTGTCAGATTAACAAGGTTTTCTTGGAGCATTAACCTGCCTTCTTAAAAACTTATAAATGGTTACAAAAATGTTTAATGGAAACTATATCTTATGGTCAAGATTATTTAAATTTTATAGATGTTTATAAGATTTGAGAGACAGATTTAATTGGCCTCATGCTGTCTTTGTTAGGGCTTATTGTTTGGGAAATTAAGTCTCCTCTATCAATGAGTAAAAGCTTTTTGCCTTTTTAAAATTTTTGAGTTATGATTTTTGGTAAATAAATGACTTATAGTGACCTGGAATTCTATTTTGTAATATTAAGTGTTTTAAACTTTGATATTTGACAAACTTTCCATAATCAAATTTTAAATTATGTTTTTTTGACCTAATTAACCCTTTGAGATATTAGGTCCCCCAAAGACTAAAAGAGATATATTCAGCTTATTTGATACACTAAAATCATATAGGAAGCATTGTCAAATATAAAATTATGTTTAACTTTCTTTCTTTTAGCTATAATCATCTAAATGTTATTAGTATGCATTACAAAATCATATAAAATTTCTATATTCTGATATGTCTCAGTATGTATTATCAGTAATAATTACAATTGTTATGTTAAATTGCTGTATACCACAGAGATGACCAGATTTTCTTGCCAATTGTATCTTTAACTGTGGCTGTTCTAAGACTTTTGTCATCCACAGACAATTGTTGTCTTGTTTTAATCCTCTTCAAAAGGCAGTTTATAATCAACTATAGGACTCTTGTACCCTCTGATAACTTTGAAAATTGGGTCATTGAAGTAGAAAAAACAAAACAGACAAAAAAATTTCCAGGACTCTCATAGAAAGCTAATATATTCCTAAGGATTCCTGGTATGGACTAAACTAATAAAACGCTGAAATAATCTTTTAATGATTTTTTTTTTTTGCTTAAAGTGTTGCTGATCCTTTTCATTTTGTTTTTCAGAGTCAAGAAAACTTTTGTTTTCTTTTGAGCTGTTTGCAGCTTTTAGCAAGTGAGTAAAGGATACTCGTGTAAGAAAAATTTGGAGCATATTTCTTTCTCTCTACTGATTTCTCCAGAATTTGGAAACTATTTGTGAATATTCTTAATTTATGGCAATATAGTTATTTGCGTAAGTGCAATAAGAATCTGTTTTCTTTAGCACAGGACCCATTTGAAGACACTGGTTATTTTACCAAGGCTTTGACTGGAATGGCGTATTTTCAAATATAAAGAGACTGCTTTAAATAATCAAAGGTGACTTATAAAGTCAATAAAAGCCCTCTGAGAAAACTGGCCTCATACCTTGTCTACACAGTCCCTGTACAGGGTTCCTGACCTGTGGTAAGCAAAGAATGTCACTTTCTGACAGCCTCAGGAATCCCAAGTTATCTTGTCACCTTGAGAGGAGAGAAATTTACCCAACTCATATAAGTATTTGAAAGCACAGATAAATCTGTGGCTGGGCTCAATGCTTTGAAAAATCTGAGATTCCTTATGGAACAAACTTCCATCAAAGCCAATTTAAAAAGAGCCTATGTGGCAAATAATTTATTCTTGCTGTACTTTATTCAAATAATCAGGTCAAGTATAAAACTAAAACTTATTTCACAATAAATTGGTCCTACTATGATTTTGTCTCTAATAAAGTTGGGTAATTAGAAAAAGAAAAATCATGTTTCAAAATAAACTATAGTACACCTGTTATTAGGTTCTGGCCTTGCCTAATGTTTTTAAATTTTTATTATTTTCTACAAATTGGACAGAATTCTAAAGATTTTCCTGGCTGCAAGTTCCCAGAATAATGTCTTACATTTTTTCTTTCTTTCTTTTCCTTTTTTCATTTTTCCTGATTTGAAATCACTAAAAGTTAAACTGAGAAAACTGGAACTAGACAACTTAAACTTCAGAAGAAAATAACAGCAACATATGTATATGTACAAACACACACACTTACATGTATGTATGTGTATATATAGATTGCGTGTGTATATATATTTTATATATATATATAAATTATACCATTTCATACCTTCCTACTGATGTATGGACTTTAGAATAATAGGGCCTTCATAGGTTTTCCAGGATTGCTCTCCCTTTTTTTGTTCGTTTGTAGTTTTATTTCTCTCTTCCTCCCCATATTTTTTTTCTTTGTAGGAGGCGAAACTGCACAACCTGTTAATAATGAGCTTTTCTAATAACATGAGACCTTTCTAGAAATAAACCATCCTACCCATGAGAGATGAGACAAAACTCAAGACCACAGACTCATTTTCTTCTAAAACATTTTCTCTGAAGATTTTAAAAAGAAAAGGGGAGAGAAATTCGAAAGAAAATTTAAAAAAACGTGGGAGCCCAATTCACTATGCCAAAAGGAAAAAAAATTACCTGAAAGCTGAATCATGCAAGAAGCTGCCTTTCCTTTTGTTCCTAAGCAAATATTTACAGAAAAAAGGTTAAAAGTCTTCACAGGAGGCCGGGTGCGGTGGCTCATGTCTGTAATCCCAACACTTTGGGAAGTGGAGGCGGTTGAATCACCTGAAGTCAGGAGTTCGAGACCAGCCTGGCCAATACAGTGAAACCCCGTCTCCACTAAAAACACAAAAATTAGCCAGGCATGATGGCAGGCACCTGTAATCCCAGCACTCGGGAGGCTGAGGCAGGAGAATCACTTGAACCCAGGAGGTGTAGGTTGCAGTGACCTGAGATTGCACCATTGTACTACAGCCTGGGTAACAAGAGCAAGACTTTGTCTCAAAAAAAGAAAGAAAAAATATTCACAGAAAGTTACTATGTTCACCTTATCTTATGTAAAGTGCCAATATACTGAGCCTGAGGTGAATACATAATTGACTATTCCCATACCTGTTCCTTTTCTCTTGCAACATATGAATTCAGTAATGTGACCACATTCTCCCTCTTTCTCCTCCAGCCTGCATTTCCCCTGAAACCATCAACATCACCTATGGAGAAAGTACACACCTGTCTCCTGGGCATGTCCTCAACTTTGGCAAAATAAACTTTGAAAGTGATTGAAACCTGTCTCAGCTACTTTTTAGTTTACACCCAAATGATTTTTTTTTCCTGTAAATCAACCTATTACATACAAATACAGCACAGAATTATATGGGATATGGCAACATGACTACAAGTACCTGTCACTGTCCTACCAGTTTTTCTCAGTAGATGTGGATGGTCCATTTCATACCATAGGCTTTAACAGAACCTTTGGAGAACTTCGGGACTTTCATCTACTTGGTACTAGGTGGGATATCAGTGGTCTCTGAAGGTAAAACTCCTCACAAACACTCAAAGGTCTCAAGAACGCTTAGCTGTCAAACATCTGCATTTCTCAGGAAGAGAGCACTTTATTGTGAGCAATTGTATTAGGCCATTCTTGCATTACCATAAAGAAATACCTGAGACTGGGTAATTTATAAGGAAAGAGTTTAAATTGGCTCATGATTTTGCAGGCGGTACAGGAAACATGGCACGGGGTATCTTCTTGGCTTCTGATGAAGCCTCAGGAAGTTTACAAGCATGGTGGAAGGCTAACGGGGGAGCAAGCATGTCATATGGCCAGTGCAGGAGCAAGTGAGAGAGAGTGGGCAGTTCCATACACTTCTAAATGATGAGATCTCCTGTGAACTCAGAGAGGGGATGAGCCTAAACCATTCATGAGGAATCTGCTCCCATGATCCAAACACATCCCACTAGGACCCACCTCCAGCATTAGGAATTACAATTAAACATGAGATTTGGACAAGGGCAAATATCCAAACTATATCAGCAATCCTGAAAAATCTCCCAAATACAATTATATAGTTGCTCTGACATCTATATAGAGTGTTGTAACATACTGGAATGATATAGAACCTTACCTAGGAGCTCAATGGCATCTGGGCCCTTGAGAAAAGTCATTGTCGTTAGCATTCTTGAAAACATGTCTTTTACTGGAGACCTTTGGAGGGTAAATGAGAGAAATCTAAACTGACTTGTTTTAAAAAAAACCTGTTATTGTCTCATTTAATTAAATTTCAGGATTCTAAGCGAACCACAGAAAGACTAAAATTAGCACTCTCTACCTCTCCTTTCTGCTTCTCTTTGGTCATCAGTGCATTTCACCTGACTAGAGAGTCTCCATTCGGGTGTAACTATAACCACATTGGCTCCTGGCTCATAGCCTCTCATCTTAGTCACCAGAAAGAGAAGGCTTTTCCCTCTTAATCCAGTTTTTAAAAATCTTATTGACTCAGCTTGGGTCATGTGACAACCTCATTGGACTGGGTTGAGCAGAACACTGTGACTCAGTTGGAGTAGAACACTGTGACTCAGTTGGAGCAAGTGTTCACTCCTAGATCCCTGAGACAAGAAAGAAAATTCTCTCAGAATACATTTTAGAGCTAGAGAGGGCCAGACACAATGGCTCACACCTTTAATCCTAGCACTTTGGGAGGCCATAGGTGGAAGGATTACTTGAGATCAGGAGTTTGAGACCAGCCTGGCCAACATGGTGAAACCCATCCCTACTAACAATACAAAAATTAGCCAGGCATGGTGCCACACACCTGTAGTCCCAGCTACTCAGGAGGCTGAGACAGCAGATCACTTGAACCTGGGAAGTGGAGGTTGTAGTGAGCCAAGATCGTACCACTGCACTATAGCCTGAATGACAGAGCAAGACTCTGTCTCAAAAAAAAAAAAAAAAAAAGCTAGAGAAGTATTTTCCCAAATGAGGCTATTTTTCAAAATGAGGAGGTATACTTTTCCCAAAGGAAATGAGAGCTGATTGCCAGACAAGACAATACATGTCAATTGTACTTCTAATCCTAAACTACACACGCTGTCTGAATACTTGAGGATGCAGGATTTGGGGAATGATGGTTGAAAAATAAAAAGTCATTATCTGGGAAATACTTACATGGACATAACTGATCTTCACTGAGGCTTATCTCAGTTACTGATGTTAAATTTTAAAAAAAGTCCTCTATAAGAATACATAAATTTAAATTAAAAGCAATGCAAACAATAAAATAATCAGCAGTTCAACGAAGAGGGTCATTCTGAGCATTTTACTGTGAGTTAGTTTAAGACAAAAGGGAAAAATAATTAAAGTCTTATACATAATTTGTATTCTCAAGCCTAAATCAAGAGGAGGCAATACAGAAATAAATAATAATGACAGAATAGAAAAGTCTTCCTGGAGATGAATGAAAAACTGGGCATAAAAGAAAATTAAATAGAAGCTCACCTGGAAGAATTATCTCAGAATTTGAAGAAAAACATAACAAAAGGAAAATTATAGAAGGAAGGACATCAGAAAAATAAGATAGATCTGGAAGATCAAATAATAAATAATAGTTTCAGAAGCAGCGGGGACAAGAGGCAGGAGCAATTTAAAAGAAAAAAATAAAAGTTTTCAGACCAGACCAAATATTAGATGAAATTCATGAAATAAGACTCATAACTAGACATAGTATGGTGCAATGGCTAACTTCAAGGATAAATAAATTTTAAAGACTTTCAGGAATTTTTTTTAAAGGTTACCTAGAAAGGAAAGAAAATTAGATTATATTGTCTATATATAAACTTTCCTTTTTATGATAAGAAAAAATTCATCCATTCACCAAATATTTATTACATTCCTACTATGTGCTATTTAGGGGCTGGAAATAGAGCAGTAATCAAACTGAATAAAGTCTTGGCCATGGAACTTATTTTCTAGTGGTAATATATGAACTCCATGGGCAGAATGAGGAAAGCCTACTAGAATAGATAATTTCTGTCTAGGTGGAAAAATTTTGTCTCACTATATATAATACAGGGTACATGCAATTCATTTCCTTTTTTAAAAATTTTTTTATTTCCGTAGGTTATTGGAGAACAGGTGGTGTTTGTACACGAGTAAATTCTTTAGTGGTGATTTGTGAGATTTTGATGCACTCATCACCCGAACAGTGTGCACTGCATCCTATTTGTAGTCTTTTATCCCTCACCCCCTTCCCACCCTCTCCCCTGAGTCTCCAAAGTCCATTGTGTCATTTTTATGCCTTTGCATCCTCATAGCTTAGCTCCCACTTATGAATGAGAACATACAATGTTTGGTTTTCCATTCTTGAGTTACTTCACTTAGAATAAGTCTCCAATTTCATCCAGGTGGCTCCAAATGCCATTGATTCATTCCTTTTTATGGCTGAGCAGTATTCTATCATATATGTATGCCACAATTTCTTTACCTACTTGTTGACTGACGGGCATTTAGGTTGGTTCCATATTTTTGCAGTTTCAAGTTGTGCTGCTATAAACATGCGAGTGCAAGTATCTTTTTCATATAATTACTTGTTTTCCTCTGAGTATATATCCAGTAGTGGGATTACAAAATCAAATGGTAGTTTTTATTTTAGTTGTTTAGGGAATCTCCACACTGTTTTCCATAGTGATTGTACTAGTTTACCTTCCCACCAGCAGTGTAGAAGTGTTCCCTATTCATCGCATCCACACCAACATGTATTATTTTTTTATTTTTTTATTATGGTCATTCTTGCAGGAGTAAAGTAATATCACATTTTGGTTTTGATTTGCATTTTCCTGAACATTAGTGATGTCAAGAATTTTTTCATGTTTGTTGGCCATTTGTATATCTTGTTTTGAGAATTGTCTATTCATGTCCTTAGCCCATTTTTTGATGAGATTATTTTTTTCTTGCCAATTTGTTTGAGTCATTGTAGATTCTGGGTATTAGTCCTTTGTCAGATGTATAAATTGTGAAGATTTTCTCCTACTCTGTGGGTTGTCTATTTACTCTGCTGACTGTTCCTTTTGCTGTGCAAAAGTTGTTTAGTTTCATTAAGTGCCAGCTATTATATCTTTGTTTTTATTGCATTTGCTTTTGGGTTCTTTGTCATGAAATCCTTGCCTAAGCTAATGTATAGAAAGGTTTTCCAATGTTATCTTTTAAAATGTTTATAGTTTCAGGTCTTAGATTTAAGTCCTTGATCCATCTTGAGTTGATTTTTGTATAAGGTGAGAGATGAGGATCCAGTTTCATTCTCCTACATATGACTTGCCAATTGTCCCAGTACCATTTGTTGAATAGGGCATTGTTTCCCTACTTTATGTGTTTGTTTGCTTTGTCAAAGATCAGTTGGCTGTATTTGGGCTTGTTTCTGCATTCTCTATTCTGCTCCATTGGTCTCTGTGACATTTTTATACCAGTACCATGTTGTTTTGGTGACTATGGCTTTACAGTCTAGTTTGAAATCAGGTAATGTGATGCCTTCAGATTTATTCTTTTTGCTTAGTCTTGCTTTGGCTATGTGGAATGTTCTTTGGTTCCGTATGAATTTTAGGATTCCTTTTTCTAGTTCTGTGAAGAACAATGGTGGTATTTTTATGGGAATTACCTTGAATTTGTAGATTGCTTTTGGCAGTATGGCCATTTTTACAATATTGATTCTACCCGTCCATGAGCATGGGATGTGTTTCCATTTGTTTGTGTCATCCATGATTTCTTTCAGCCTTTTTTTGTAGTTTTCCTTGTAGAGGTCTTTATTCTCCTTGGTGAGATATATTTCTAAGTTTTTTGTTGTTGTTGTTCATTTTTATTTTTTGCAGCTACTGTAAAAGGGGTTGAGTTATTCATTTGATGCTCAGCTTGGTCACTGCTGGTGTATAGAAGAGCTACTGATCTGTGAGCATTAATTTTGTATCCAGAGACTTTGCTGAATTATTTTTTCAGTTCTAGGAGCTTTCTGGAAGAGTCTTTAGGATTTTCTAGGTAAAAAATCATATCATCAGCAAAAAGTGGGAGTTTGACTTCTTCTTTGCCAATTTGGATGCCCTTTATTTCTTTCTCTTGTCAGATTGCTCTGGCTAGGACTTCCAGTACTATGTTGAAGAGAAGTGGTGAGAGTGGGCATCCTCGTCTTGTTCCAGTTCTCAGAGGAATGCTTTCAACTTTTCCCCATTCAGAATTATGTTGGCTATGAGTTTGTCATAGATGGCTTTTATTATATTGAGGTATGTCCCTTATATGCCAATTTTGCTGAGAGTTTAATCATAAAGCGATGCTGGATTTTGTCAAATGCTTTTTCTGCATCTATTGAGATGATCCTGTGATTTTCATTTTTAATTCTATTTATGTGGTGTATCACATTTATTGACTTGTGTATGTTTAAAACATCCCTGTATCCCTGGCATGAAACCCACTTGATCAAGGTGAATCATCTTTTTGATATGCTATTAGATTCGTTAGCTAGCATTTTGTTAAGGATTTTTGCATCTATGTTCGTCAGCGATACTGGTCTGTAGTTTTCTTTTTGGTTACATCCTTTCCTGGTTTTAGTATTAGGGTGACACTGGCTTCATAGAATTTGAGATGATTCCCTCTTCCTCTATCTTGTGCAATACTGTTGATAGGATTGCTACCAATTCTTCTTTGAATGTCTGGTAGAATTCTGCTGTGAATCCATCTGGTCCTAGATTTTTTTGTTGGTAATTTTTAAATTACCATTTCAATCTCACTGCTTGTTACTGGTCTGTTAAGGGTATCTAATTCTTCCTGATTTAAGCTAGGAGGATTGTATCATTCCAGGAATTTATCCATCTCCTCTATTTGAGGTTATTTGAATTTTCTCTCTTCTTTTCTTGGTTAATCTTGCTAATGGTCTATCAATTTTATTTATCTTTTCAAAGAATAAGCTTTTATTTCATTTATCTTTTTTTGTTTGTTTGTTTCAGTTTCATTTAGTTCTGATCTGATCTTGCTTATTTCCTTTCTCTGCTGGGTTTGGGTTTGGTTTGTTCTTGTTTCTGTAGTTCCTTGAGATATGACCTTAGATTATCTGTTTGTGCTCTTTCAGACTTTTTAATATAGGTGTTTAGGAATACAAACTTTCCTCTTAGCACTGCCTTTTCTGTATCTCAGAGGTTTTGATAGGTTGTGTCACTATTATTTTTCAGTTCAAAGAATTTTTAAATTTTCATCTTGATTTCATTGTTGACCCAATAAAGGATGCAGGAGCAGTTTATTTAATTTCCATGTATTTACATGATTTTGAAGGTTCCTTTTGGAGTTTATTTCCTGTTTTACTCCACTGTGGTCTGAGAGAGTGCTGTATATAATTTTAATTTTCTTAAATTTATTAAGGCTCATTTTGTAGCCTATCATATGGTCTCTCTTGGAGAAAGTTCCATACGCTGATGAATAGAATGTATATTCTGTGGTTGTTGGGTAGTATGCCTTTTGTTAAGTCCATTTGTTCCAGGGTATACTTCAAATCCATTGTTTCTTTGTTGACTTTCTGTCTTGATGACCTGTCTAGTGCTGTCAGTGGAGTACTGAAGTCCCCCACTATTATTGTGTTGCTGTATATCTCATTTCTTAGGTCTAGCAGTAAGTGTTTTATAAATGTGGGAGCTCCAGTGTTAGGTGCATATATATTTAGAAATGTGATATTTTAATGTTGGACAAGGCCTTTTTATCATTATATAATGTCCCTCTTTGTCTTTTTTAACTGCTGTTGCTTTAAGGTTTGTTTTGTCTGTTGTGAGAATAGCTACTCCTGTTCGCTTTTGGTGTCTATTTGCAAGGAACGTCTTTTTCCACCCCTTTACCTTAAGTTTATGTAAGTCCTTATGCGTGAGTCTCTTGAAGCAACAGATACTTGGTTGGTGAATTTTTATCCATTCCGCAATTCTGTATATTTTAAATGGAGCATTTAGGCCGTTTATATTCAATGTTAGTATTGAGATGTGAGTTTCCATTCCCTTCATCATGCTATTCGTTGCCTGTATATATACCTTACCTTTTTTTTTTTTTCTCAATTGCATTTTTGTTTTATAGATCCTGTGAGATTTATGTTTTAAACAGGTTCTATTTTGATGTGTTTCCAGGATTTGTTTCAAGGTTTAGAGGTTTTTTTTAACAGCACTATAAGTGCTGGCTTGGTAGTGACAAATTCTCTCAGCATTTGATTGTCTGAAAAAGACTGTATCTTTCCTTCATTTATGAAGCTTAGTTTCACTGGATACAAAATTCTTGGCTGATAATTGTTTTGTTTGAGGAAGCCAAAGATAGGGCCCCAATCCCTTCTAGCTTATAGGGTTTCTGCTGATAAATCTGCTGTTAATCTGATAGGTTTTTCTTTATAGGTTACCTGGTCTTTTGTCTCACAACTCTTAAGATTCTTTCTTTCGTCTTAACTTTAGATAATCTGATGATAATGAGACTAGGTGATAATCTTTTTGTGATGAATTTCCCAGGTGTTCTTTGAGTTTCTTGTATTTGGATATCTAGGTCTCTAGCAAGGTCAGGGAAGTTTCCCTCGATTATTCTTCCAAATATGTTTTCCAAACTTTTAGATTTGTCTTCTTCCTTAATTGGCTTCCTTCTAAGCCAATTATTCTTAGATTTGGCTATTTAACATAATCCCAGACTTCTTGGAGACTTTGTTCATACTTTTTCTTTTTTTTTTTTTTTGTCTTAGTTGGATTGGGTTAATTCAAAAACCTTGTCTTTGAGCTCTGAAGTTCTTTCATCTGCTTGTTCAATTATATTGCTGAGACTTTCCAGAGCATTTTGCATTTCTATAAGTGTGTCCATTGTTTCCTGAAGTTTTTATTTTTAATTATGCTATCTATTTCATTGAAAATTTCTCCCCTCATTTCTTGTATCATTTTTTGGATTTCCTTAAATTGTGCTTTGCCTTTCTCTGGACCTCCCTGATTAGCTTAATAATGAACCTTCTGAATTCTTTTTCAGGTAATTCAGGGATTTCTTCTTGTTTTGGATCCATTGCTGGTGAGCTAGAGTGATTTTTGAGGGGTATTAAAGAACCTTGTTTTGTCATATTACCAGAGTTGGTTTTCTGATTCTCATTTGGGTAGGCTCTGTCATAGGGAAGGCCTAGGGCTCAAGGCCATGGTTCAGATTCTTTTGTCCCACGGAGTGTTCCCTTGATGTCGTGCTTTCCACCTTTTCCTAGGGATGTGGCTTCCTGAGAGCCGAGATGTAATGATTGTTATCTCTTCTGGATCTAACCACCCAGCAAGTTTACCAGGCTCTGGGCTGGTACTGGGGGTTGTCTGAACAGAATCGTGTGATGTGAACTGTCTTTGGGTCTCTCAGTCACGGATACCAGCCAGCACAGTATTTGGGGTGTCTCCCGGGTCCTGCAGGAGCAATCTGCTTCCTTCAGATGGTCTATCAATTCTCTCAGCTTTCCCGATTTATTCCTACAGTCATTCTGGAGCAAAAGTTCATAACGCAAGCCTCCACACTCTGCTCTTTCCATCCAAGTGGGAGCTGCCATCTAGTCCTGCCTCCCATCCACCATTCTCTCTCCAGCTACCTGAATTAAGTTCTGTGTGGCTGGAGATGCCTCACAATCATGGCAGAAGGTGAAAGGCTTATCTCACATGGTGGCGGACAAAAGAAGAGAGCTCATTTTCTTTCGTGATACTCATTGTATCACAATGAGTAGGTTAGGTTAGGTACAGCTAGAAGAGTAAATTAACAGAGGCTCATATTTCTTTCATATATAAGTCCACAGCTAGGCAGTTCATGGGCATTACAGCATCTCAGCTGCATAGCCTTCAGAGATCCAGGTTCCTCCAACCCTACACATTTACCCTGTACTTTCCCTCCCATGACACACACACACACACACACACACACACACACACACCCCTGATTAGGATCTGGGGAATCCCAGGAATCAGCATTTTAACAAGTATTGCAGGAAATCCTAAAACATGTAGTTTGTAACCCACTCTGAGAAATTCTGATGTAGAATTAGGAAAAGGGTGATAAAGTGACTCTCACAGAATTGGTAATGAGAGGAAATAAAATTACTTCCAGGATTTAAACTATGCAATCAATGAATAATTGTTAAGAGCAGAGGTATGCAACGTTACCTTAAAGAAACTCAGACCACCCACATTTAACAAAAACCTGACTTTTGCATATTTTATCATCTAAAGACACTATAAATGTGAAAGTGGATGGTGCAGAGTGAATCCATAGCCACAGTGGATTATTAAGGTACTATTAAGCTGTGGCTACTTATATCAAAGGCTGTATGTGAGATGATTTTCAACTTGGGGAACTGGGCAAAAATAAATTTTGGCTTCCACAGTCTCATCTCCGTTTCCTTCTGAAAGGAAAAAGAAAAGAAAAAGGAAAACCCTGGGACAATGTATCATAAAGCCAGGTAAGAAACGGTTAACATTATTTTGTAACATCAATTATTTTACTTTTCCTTAACATAAGTGGAAAATTGAGTAGATTGTTCCTGGTTACCAAGTGTGTTTTGAAAATTCCTACCTACTGGTTCTGGTAGAAAATAGATGTGTTTCTGCCTAAATAACCCAAATTAAGGAGAACTCCACAGACCTATACTACCACTCCCTGAACATTTTCCTTTATCTCTTCTTTTTACTGCATCCTATCCTCTTAAACTGCTATTTAATTTCCAAGTGAATTCTTCCACAGCTTCAAATCACTCAAGCAATCTCCCACTGTACTAAGGGATTCTTAGCATCAAATAGTTTCAGACTGGTGACAGGGTATTTATTAAAATCATGAAGTCTGTGCTCTGCCAAGGAGACCTAAGACTGAGTAAGTCTATTCAACTTTCGGAATGTAGTTTTTGTCATTTGAAAACTGACTTCTATTGAAGATTTATTTTCTAAGATCCCAGTGAAATTTTAAGTGTATAATCATGATCCAAACATAACCAGGATTCTTATACAGTGGTAGATTTTAAGGGAAGCAATTTGGCAAGTTGTACACAACCTTTCCCAAGTCCCACATTGTATGTACTTAAGAAATTCTACCTATGATTCACTTTATTACCCAGTCGGGGGGGTTCTGAATGACCCATTTTACTGCACAATTAGGGGGTTGTGAACCTGCATTTTAGCACTTCAGAGAATCATGGCCCCTGCCGAGAGAGAGGATAGAGAGAAAAACTGCGACATATATCCATCAGGCTGCTTTGCTTTCTAAGCTAACTGCTGAATATCCTGTGGCGCCAGGCAGAAAACCCTTATTTTCTTGTCTTTTCAAATTTCCTTAAACCAAAGGCTGGACTCCAAATAATTTCGTTTGGAACTAAACAGCTCACCCCTTCTGAGTACGAAAACATGACTCCGCCTCGCCGTAGACCGGAGGAGGAAGAAGCAACGCCAGGGAAACCCGAGCCTGTCTCGCTGAGGCGGTCCCAGGCCAGCCCAGCCCACCCCAGCCCGCGCCAGCCCGCACCAGCTACCGAAGGTCCGGAATGCTGCCGAGCCTCCTCGGCCCCAGCCGACTCAGTCCCGAGGCTGGCTGCGGCATCACGTGACCCGCGGCGCGGCCAATCCGCGCAGCCCTCTATGCTATTCAAATCGGCGGCGGGGCCAACGGTTGTGCCGAGACTCGCCACTACCCGGGCCGCTGGGCCTGAGTGTCGCCTTCGCCGCCATGGACGCCACCAGGCGCTGACAGACCTATGGAGAGTCGGGGTGTGCCTCCCGGGCCTTATCGGGCCACCAAGCTGGTAAGACAGCTCGGATAGACGGGACCGGTCAGCGGGCTGACGGCAGTCCCCACTGTTCGCAGGTTTACCTCGGTCGGAGGGATGAGTCCCAGGAGCCCTAGGTTCAGTGAAAACGCTGGCGAGGAGAAGTAACGGGTATGCGACCTTTGCCAGACTCACCGCTCCCTCTGTTTTGAGGATCTGGGTCTCAGGTCCGAAAGGAAGCGCCGCGCGTAGACCGCACCAGACTGGCTTTGAGGAGCAAGTCCTGTGCCCTGGGGGCGTCTTAAAATATTCCGATTTAGCCGCTCACCCCGTCTGATTTTCTGCCCGCCTCACAATTAGGGAGCAATTGGGAATGAGCGCCAAAACTTTGTAGGGTTAGGTTGTGGGCAAGCCCGAATGTGACAATTTTGTTTATTGAACCCATAGAATTTAAAGCAGGATGTACCGGCCGAATAGCACTAGGAGAACAGCTGCCTGTTTCAAAACGGTATTTCTGAGTACCCGTCAGTAACCACTGCTGGCGGCTCCTGAATTTGCATGTATAGCACTCCTAACGCGTTTCATGCCGTTGGGTCTTCGGTTCTATGGGATACTGTGGTACTGGTTATGTGACGTTAGGGGAGTCCCCTACCTTCTGTGAGCCTGTTTCCACACTGGTAAAGGTTACTAATACATGCTCGCCTTAAGGGGTTTCCCAGGAGGATGCTGTTTTTGAAAGTGTGTTGTGATCTGCAGAATAACAAGCACTTTCCTCTTAGGAATGCCCTTCAGGCGAGCATGTATTATTAGCCCTACTTTACCAGTGTGCACACTGAGGCTCACAGACGTTACATGCCTTCTAAAGTCACATCAACAGAAAATGGCAGAGGTAGAATTCAGATCTTCCTGGTACGGCAATCTCACATGGATTCTGCTACTTAGGAAGTTATTGGCCATATTTATCAATATGAAGGGTGGAATTTAGGACAGGAAGGAACCTCAATCAGGTAGTCCTGCCACATAATTTAAAACCCATTAGATGAAAGTAGTATAAACCCGCCGAAAAAGAAAACATGCACTGAATGCTTACTAGTACTTCACATATATTACATCATGTTATCATTCCAATAAGCCCATTCGTTAGGTCCTTTTGTCCCTGTTTTGTGGTTAAGGAGATTGAGGCATAGAGACTGAAGATAGGCCCAAAATGTCATAAACAACAGTGGCAGAGCTAGAACTGGGAAACTAACCCTAGTAGTCTTAACTCCAGAGCCTGTTCTTAAAACCACTACCCTGTACTACATCTCAGGAAAGCCATTCTGTAATCTCCCTTAGTACAGAGACCCTTTCTGTCATTTTTATTACTGTATCCTCAGGCCAGTACAGGGTGAGCAGCTCAATATCAGTTTCTTGGATAAATAAATATATAAAGTGGGAAAGTGTGGAAAGAAAACAATATAATCATCAAGTTTTCAGCCCTTAAATTCTGTCTTGTGGTATGGGGGCCACATAGGTTAGAAAAGCAGTAACATAGCTAGTGGGTAACATAGCTAGTAACATAGCTAGTGGGCATAATGGGTTGCAAATTAGATTTGACCGCTAACGTAGGATTTTTCTATTAAAAAGTGATGTGTTTACTCTATACCAACATCACCTCCATGCTCCACCGTTAGAGCGGTCATAAATGTAGAGGTCTGGCTGATTTGAGGACAGTTTAAAAAATATATCTTTGCAAAATGTACATGTCACAGGGTCATTAAATATGCAATGGACTTTCAACTTACTTAATGTATCCCATCTGTTCTATGTTCATTACAGGAATCATCACAAAAGAGATGCTATAGTAAATACATAAGCCATTTTTCATGTTAAAGATACTTCACCAGTAAAACTATTGCCTGCCGTAAGTTTTGTTTGGCCAGCACAGTAGTTGAGAGTACAGGTTCTAGAGTCAGTCACACCTGGATTTGAATGCCTACCTTCATCACCTAGCTGTTTGACCTTGGTCATTTTATTAATCTCTCTGCTTTATTTTCCTTATGTGAAAAATGAGAAATTAATAGTACCTTTTCATAGAATTGTGATAATTAAAGTGAAATAATGAATGTGAAGCACAGTGCTACCAACATTAATATTAATTGAGGTAAAAAACAAGGATGAATGTTTTCTATATTGATTGTAGTTCTTCCTTATTTCTAGGTTTCTTAAACTGATAAGCCAATGAAGTGCTTCTAATAAAAAAACTATCACATAAAAATATTACTACAGCACTAGAATTAATAAAAAGAAAGCAGTGTAAGATGTACTTTCTTTTTTTTTTTTTTTTTTTTTTGAGACAGTTTTGCTCTTGTTGCCTAGGCTGGAGTGGAATGATGTGATCTCAGCTCACTGCAACCTCCACCTCCCAGGTTCAAGCGATTCTCCTGCCTCAGCGTCCCGAGTAGCTGGAACTTTAGGCATGCGCCACCATTCCCGGCTAATTTTGTATTTTTAGTAGAGATGGGTTTTCACCATGTTGGTCAGGCTGGTCTCGAACTCCCAACTTCTGGTGAGCCACCGCGCCCGGCCAGATATAAAATTTTATGTGGCACAAATAAGATGAATGATTCTTCAAGAATTTTTATGATGTAATCAGATGTGAATTAAAGAATTATCTTTACCTAATGTACTTCAAATCAATATGAGATTTAATTTTTCTTCAAATTTTTAAAAATATTTTCCTTCTTTTTACAGTGGAATGAAGTTACCACATCTTTTCGAGCAGGAATGCCTCTAAGAAAACACAGACAGCACTTTAAAAAATATGGTAATTGTTTCACAGCAGGAGAAGCAGTGGATTGGCTTTATGATCTATTAAGAAATAATAGCAATTTTGGTCCTGAAGTTACAAGGCAACAGACTATCCAACTGTTGAGGAAATTTCTTAAGAATCATGTAATTGAAGATATCAAAGGGAGGTGGGGATCAGAAAATGTTGATGATAACAACCAGCTCTTCAGGTAATGAACAGATATGTAACTGTAAAACTGAATTACTGTAGTTTTGTCTCTACTTATATTTTTACTATAACAGCAGCTTCTTCAAAGAAGTAATATTTCTTTGGAAAACTATTAATGCTCTCAGTTCAATTAATATCATTTAGAAAAATTGTAATGTGAAAGTTAATTGCTACAAAATTTAAAGTTTTTAAGTGTTAGCATATATAATAAAGTAGGGAATTGGAAGGGAAATAGTGAGATATTATCACTTCTGCATATTCTGAACACTTTATAACGTTTTAAGGACATATTACTGACCTTAGTTGCATAGTTTCTAGATTTATAAGTTCACAGATCCTTCCCTTCAAACATTTAATTTAAGAATACATGTAATAGAGTAATAGCAAATCTTACATAACAAATAGCAGGGCCAGGTGAGGTGGCTTATGCCTGTAATCCCAGCACTTTGGGAGGCTGAGGTGTGCGGATCAACTTGAGGCTAGGAGTTGAGACCAGCCTGGCTAACATGGTGAAACCCCGTCTCTACTAAAAATACAAAAAATGAGTTGGGTGTGGTGGTGCACACCTGCGACTGAGGCACGAGAAGTGCTTGAGCCTGGGAGGTAAGAGGTTGCAGTGAGTTGAGATTGCACCACTGCACTGCAGCTTGGGCAACAGAGCAAGACTCTCTCAAAAAATAACAATGATAACAGAAGAAGTATACCACAGGTTAAAGAGAATATTTATTAAGCAGTTAAGATATAACAGAAACTCCGTTTGATGATTTACATATGTGTTCCTACTTAATTGCTGTAGTAGCCAAGCAGGGTAGGTATTAACCCCTTTTAACAGATGGGGAAACTGAGACCATGCTTCAACAAATCTTGTTCTGTCTGCCTGAAATGTTTTTCCACTGTACACATTTGTCAGGCTAGTAAACTTATACATTTATTTTAATCTCAGCTCTTTCATAACCTCTTCTGTGGAGCTTTTCTGACTCCCACAGGTCAGCATAATTGCTTTTTCTCTTATGACTTACGGTTCTTTGTTATATAGCCATTAAAGTAGGCCTGTGGAATCTAATGTCCATGCTTTTTTTTTCCCTACAACATTAGGTACTTTTCAAATGAAATGTCTAAGAATTTATTGTTTCCTATGTACCAAAAATGGTTTATGTCGTACAAGTAAACTACAATAACAATCATGAATAATCCATTTTGTATAGCACTCTACAAATCTTTCCTGTCTTAACTACTGCTCAGTTATCTTTGTGGGCTCCTTTACTGCTGCTCATCCTTTAACTCGCCCATCTTCAAGTTCCTGCCCTTGTCTTTACTTCATCTTCTCCCTAGGCAATCTCATGCCATGTCTTCACCTACTTTTCTTAAGACTTTCAGGCCTCTCCTGAAATATCTCTCTTGAGCCTTCGGCCCATTTTTTTCAACTGCCTCCTGGAAAGGCACTTCAAATATACCATATAGAAAAATGACTATCACCCCCTAACCTAAATTTTGTCTTCTTAGGTTTCCTATCTGAATAAATGGCATTGCCTTCCCTTTAGTTGCCTTGATTCTTTCCCTTTCTTCTCCTTTAAATATGATTTAGTCTATTGTGCTGCCTAAGTAGTTCTCTGATCTTTGCACATCTCTCTCCAAGATGAATCTTCTTTTTGTTAGGCTATAATTCTTACCTGGATTTCTCTTTATTTGTTTTGTTTTTGTTTTACTTGGATTTCTGCATAAATCCTCAACTAGTCTCTCTGCCCCTAGTCTTTTCTGCCTCCTGGGCTCAAACGATCCTCCCACTTCAGCCTCCCAAGTAGCAGGGACTACAGGCGCACACCACCATGCCCAGCTAAGTTTTGCATTTTTTGTGAACATGGGGTTTCACTGTGTTTCCCAGACTGGTCTCAAACTCCTGACCTCAAGCAATCCACCCACCTTGGCCTTCCAAAGTGCTGTGATTACAGGCATGAGCCACCACGCCTGGCCTCTCCTAGTCTTTTATGATGGTAACAAAACTATAAAGTATGTAAAAATAAAGTTTACCAAAAATGTGTAAGACCTTATTGGAGAAAAGTATTAAACTGTATTAAATAGAATAAATGGAGAAAGATACCCTGTTCATGAATGAAAATACTTAGTATCATATATATATAAGTCAATTCCTCCCAAAATGAAATAGAAATTCAGTGCATTTTCATTCAAAACTTCAATATAGTTTCTTTGTGGAACTTAATAAGCAGATTCTAAAAGACATTTGGTAAAAGTCTAAGAGAATTTTGAAGACCAAGGTCACACTTCTGAGGTCTTCAAACTTTTGAGATCACTACAAACTTTTTGAATAAATTTGATGTATGAGGCCAGGCAGGGTGGCTCACACCTGTAATCCCAGCACTTTTGGAGGCTGAGGCAGGAGTGTCACTTGAATCCAGGGATTCGAGACCAGTCTGGACAACATAGGGAGACCCTGTCTCTACAAAAAAAAAAATTAGGCATGGTGGCACATGCCTGGTGCCTGTTGACTCATCTGCTTGGGAGGCTGAGCCTAGGAGATTGAGACTGTAGTCAGCCATGATCATACTAGTGCACTCCATCCTGGGTGACAGAGAAGAAAAAAAAAAAGATGTAAAAGATACAATAAAGTGAAAAAACACCAAACCACATATTGTTTATATACATTTATTAAAAATATAAAAGCATGGAAAAGAAATACAACTATAGGCTTATTTTATGAAACTATAAGTTTATATTTTACTCTCAGGAAGAGGGGGATATGAGTGAGCAAAGAATTTCAGTTTTTTAGAAAAAGGAGTTATTTACACTCCCACCAACAGTGTATAAACATTCCATTTTGTCTGCAACCTTGCCAGCACCTGTTATTTTTTTATTTTTTAATAGTAACCATTCTGACTGGTGTGAGATGGTATCTCATTATGGTTTTGATTTGCATTTCTCCAATAATCAGTAATATTGAACTTTTTTCATATGCTTGTTGGCCACATATATGTCTTCTTTTGAGAAGTGTCAGTTCTTGTCCTTTGCCCCCTTTTCAATGAAGTTGTTTGTAAATTTTTTTAAGTTCCTTGTAAATGCTGGATACTAGAGCTTTGTCAGATTCATAGTTTGCAAAAATTTTCTCCCATTCCATAGGTTGTTTGTTGACTCCATTGATAGTTTCTTTTTCTGTGTAGCTCTTTCATTTAATTACATCCCATCTGTCAGTTTTTGCTTTTGTTGCAGTTGCTTTCGGCATCTTCATCATGAAATCTTTGCCCATTTCAGTGTCTAGAATGAGATTGCCTAGGTTTTCTTCCAGGTTTTTTTATAGTTTTGGGTTTTACACTTAAGTCTTTAATCCATCTTGAGTTAATTTTTGTATGTGGTGTAATGAAGGGGTCCCATTTCAATCTTCTGCATGTGACTAACCTGTTATCCCAGCACCATTTGTTAAATAGGAAATTGTTTCCCCCGTTGCTTGTTTTTGTCAGCTTTGCTGAAGATCGGATGGTTGTAGGTGCATGGTCTTATTTCCGGGCTCTCTATTGTGTTTCATTAGTCTATGTGTTGGTTTTTATACCAGTACTATTTTGTTTTGCTTACTGCAGCCCTATAGTATGATTTGAAGTCTGAGAGCATGATGCTTCCAGCTTTGCTCTTTTTCCTTAGGATAGCCTTGGCTATTTGGGCTCTTTTTTTGGTTCCATATGAATTGTGGACAACAGTATAGTGATTCATTAAAATCCTAAAACCAGAACTACCATTTAACCTAGCAATCCCATTACTAGGTATATACCCAAAGGAATATAAATCATTCTGTCATGAAGACACATGTACACGTATGTTCAGTGCAGAACTATTCACAATAGCAAAGACAAAGAGTCAACCTGAATGTCCATCAGTGGTATACTGGATGAAGAAAATGTGTACATATACACCATGGAATACTATGCAGCCATAGAAAAGAATGAGATAATGTACTTTGCAGGAACATAGATGGAGGTGGAGGCAAACTAACTAAGGAACAGAAAACTAAATACCACATGCTCTCACTTACAAGTAGGAGCTAACTGATGAGAACACATGGACACATAGAGGGGAACAATAGACACTGGGGCCTATTGGATGATGGAAGGTATGAGGAGGGATAGGATCAGGAAAAATGACTAATGGGTACTCGACTTAATACGTGGGTGATGAAATAATCTGTACAACAAACCTCCACAACACAAGTTTACCTATGTAAGAAACCTGCACATGTACCCCTGAACTTAAAATAAAAGTTAAAAATAATAATAAAGGAGAAGTCACAAAATGTCAACAATTACATTGGTTGCCAGTTACATACATGGGTATTGTTTTATTATATCTTTGAAATATTTTATATTAAAATAAAAGGAGGCCAAAATATTACAATCAAAAGAAGCAACAGAAACTAAGTTCCACAATGTAGGACAAGCACAAACAAAAGGGGGAATATACAAACTGGATAACTCATCAAAGAAATTTAGAAAATGTAGCACTCTAGAGCCATTTTTTGTGTAAGCAATACCCCTCTACCAGAATTGACCCTAGTAATAACCCTGAATTATCCAGAAATAAAGTTAAAATATGCACAATATACTAAAGAAAGAAGAAACCTATTTTTTTAAAGATTTAATGGGAAAATTTATTTGTCTAGAATCTTTATTACTTGGTAGTATTAATAAATCAGGCTCTTATGTGAATTTTAAAATAAATAGACTCTAAAAGTTTGTTTCTAATCTCACCTTATTTAATTGCTTATTGTTTTTAAACCAGATTTCCTGCAACTTCACCACTTAAAACTCCACCACGAAGGCATCCAGAGTTGCGAAGAAACAACATAGAGAACTTTTCCAAAGATAAAGATAGTATTTTTAAATTACGAAACTTATCTCGTAGAACTCCTAAAAAGCATGGATTACATTTATCTCAGGTAACACATCCTTTTACTAATTACTAGTTTAAATATCATTATGGTGTACTCAATAGAATCATTAAAAGTAAATGATTCTTTAATATTTAAATCCAGAACTGAAACCTCCTAACCTACATTACATTCTGAAAATGTATGTATAAAATTGTTTGTGACCCATAGAAAGAATAACAAAAATGGTAGTGAGACATAATTGAAAACAATAGTTATATAATTTAAGTGTGTTTTGGTTTAAATTGATTTGAGGGTGCTAGGGACAACTGCAAAATTAAAAACCCCATTACCGTGTTACATTATTTCTTTGGGAGACACTTTATAGCTCCACAATGGACTGATAGTAATAGAATTATTGTTGCTTTCAGTATTTAAAAATTTGAGCATACCAGATTAAACCAAAATAATCCTTTTTTCAGGAAAAGGCCGAGAAAATAAAGCATGAAATAATCAATGAAGATCAAGAAAATGCAGCTGATAATAGAGAACTAAGCCAGGAAGATGTTGAAGAAGTTTGGAAATATGTTATTCTGATCTAGTAAGATAAAATTAAGCTTTAATGAAGTTCCTGAAGTGTTCTGATTATTATTTTGACATTTACATCAAAATATGCAAGTGAATCAGAACAGATTAATTATCAAAGGTTAGAATGCAACCTGTATATGTGTTTTTAAATAAATACTCTTGTTATAGCTTAATAGAGTAGAAATTGAATGCTTTGGTATGATTCACCTTTTCTTTGAATCAACATTGTGGCCATAGTTTGGGATATATATTGTAATCCTTTTAAGATTACTGAGATAAATACATTTGAAAGGGAATACTAAATATAAGTCTTTAGAAGTTAAGAAAAATAAAATATTCTGATGGCTTTGTTTACTAGTCATATTCATTCATATGTATAATCTATCCTATTTACAAAGACAAAAAGTTAATATTCTTTCTTCTATTTAGCCTGCAAACCATTTTAGGTGTGCCATCCCTAGAAGAAGTCATAAATCCAAAACAAGTAATTCCCCAATATATAATGTACAACATGGCTAATACAAGTAAACATGGAGTAGTTATACTACAAAACAAATCAGGTTGGTATTAATAAAATAATTGGAACTTTTAAAAACTTGCCAACAAGGTTGCAAGTCGTGTAAAGAGAGACCCAAATGTTGAAAGTAGAATACTTTCATGGAGCATCAGAGGGGCTATCATAAGTGCTTTAGTAATAACAGTGGAGTAATTTATAAGTATTATTCATGCTATTATAAGAAATATTTTATCTGCTAAGATAGATTTATGCATGGTATTAAAAAAATGACAAACATCCAAAAGGTATACAAGTATAAGAAAAGTTTTGATTAAGCACATTTTTGTTGAGGGCTTCCAACATGTCAGACATTGTGCTAAAGTTTAATGATAAGATAGAAATGGTCCATACGCTCATGAGGCTTACATGAGTAGTTATGTACAAATTAACAGGAGTCAAACATATATACAAAACTGTAATAACACAACAAAATAAGCTCAGACTTTAAAGATGAGGATTCTAGAGGGACTGGCTTTTTTGTTTTATTTATTTATATAGTTGATTGATTTCAGATTTAGATACAAAAATCGGAAATAATTCAAGCTAGATAGATGTATTAGAAAACTTAGATTATGAGAAAGGTATCAATAAATCTCTCAAAATTGTAGCTAATGTTTTTGTGCTAAGTTTCTGGCTGTGGAATTAACTGACATATATTACTTTGATTTTCTTTTTATGGGCAAGAACTTTGAGTTTTTAATTGTAGGAGCAAAAGGTAAATGTTAAAACTGATGAGTTTGCTATGTGGCTTATGCATGTGGCTGTAGACCAGTCCCTTCTTCCATTATCTAAAATAACATGGTTAACAGTATATGCCCTCATTTAAGATTTCTATTCTTTGTAACCCTGTGTAAAAAAAGTGCTAGATTTCTATGGAACATATTTTATTCAGTAGCACTTGAAAGATTTTAAGCAAACTTCACTATAAAAGGAGCATAATAACGACATACAGTTCATTTCAATCATAGGTCTCACCCAAATCATTAATATTCAAATAGCATAGCAATAGGCAGAATAGAAACAAGGATGAAGAAAAGGTAGTGACAGTAGATAAAAATAAATGTGGAATTTATATCTAAACACTCCCTCAAAATAATCCTCAATTTGGCAGTATTTAATTGTTATATGTAATATGGATCAAACTCAGAATCTCTATAATTTTTTCAGACTTTTTCTATTTTAACATATTGACTTGATCCTGTGTCTTATTAAACATATAATACTTTTTAATCCTGGTAATACACACATATACAAATGTAACATGTATGTGTATGTGTATAGATACATTTAATTGCACATAAGCGTGATATTTTGAAATATACTGTCATAAAAATTGTATGGTTTACTTAGTAATATTTTTCTTTTTGTGTAGATGACCTCCCTCACTGGGTATTATCTGCCATGAAGTGCCTAGCAAATTGTAAGTTAAATGTGTGTGTGTGTGTGTGTGTGTGTGTGTGTGTGTTTTATATTGATAGTATTTAACAAGAACCAAGGAAATTTTTAAAATAATTTATTAAAGTCCTGATAAAATTAAAGTATATCATTTATCTTGATATAGAAATCAAAGTCTAGTGGAATATATTACATTATGGAGCCCTTAACTTTTTCTGTTTAGAAAGAAGGTGATTTTTTAATTCAAGCATATTATTTATGGTTTAGTTCACATAAATTATAAAGTCATAGCCTAGAGGATCTCAAAGGATTTTTTAAGTGAAATCCACACTAATTGCATGAATAAGGCACAGAGTTCAAATGGCTTGAACTCCATGGGATTTCTATAGTGTAGAAGCATAGAATACTAGATATATTAATGTGACTTTATGTTATGAAAAAAAAGGTTATCTGTTATTCTATTAGTTTGTTCTCGTGGTACTATAAAGAAATGCTTGAGACAGGGTAATTTATAAAGAATAGAGGTTTAATTGGCTCATGGTTCCACAGGCTGTATAGGAAATATGGCTGAGGAGGCCTTAGGAAACTTACAACTTACAGTCATGGCAGAAGGCGGAGGAGAAGCAGGCACGTCTTACATGGCTGGAACAGGAGGAAGGTTGTGTGCGGAGGTGGTACACACTTTTAAGCAACCAGATCTTGTGATAACTCACTCAGTATCACAAGAACAGCACCAAAGGGGAAATATACCCCCATGATTCAATCACCTCCCACCAGGCCCCACCTGCAATACTGGGGATTACCAATTTGGCATAAGATTTGGGTGAGGACAGATCCAAACCTTATCAGTCACTAATCCAGAAATTTTTTTAGCATTTAATTGATCGAGCTTTTTCATCATGATCAGTGATAATTGATTTTTGTAACATAAAACCCTAGTATGAGTACAAAATCCTAATTGCTTTCAAAGTTAATTTTTTAAATGTACAAAGGTATAAGCTAAATCATCAAAAGCTAAATTATGTTTTAGTTACAAATATAATTTTCTAGTTCATATAAAATTAGCGTTTTCTAAAATGCTAATAGGGATTTATTAATGTTCAGGGTAACTTTATATTCCTTTGTTGTCCACTGGGTGTCAATATGATAAAATGACATTGAATAAATAGCAATAAAGTAAATACATTTACAGAAACATTTTATTTGTCAAATTAAGATAAAAATCTGTATTATGAACTTAAGACTTGAATTTGTCTTTCTACTTTCCAAGTATAGTTAAGTATTCTTCTCTTTCATTCCTTTGCTCACGGTTAGGAATTCAGATAGGCATACTGACAGGGATTTCTCTGACATCTGGTCTTTAGGGAGCCTGTCTTCCTTCTCTTTCCAGTTTATGTAATACCTAAATGATACCAATTATATAAGTTACTGGATTCCAAATTAGCAACAATGTATTTAGCCAGAGGCACAGTTAAGACTTAACTTTACTTGTTATTGGATCCCCTAGAGTAATTCTGTGAGATGTAAGAATTAGTAATCAGTACACCATCCCAATTTTTCCAACAGAGAAAACCAAAGCTTAGAGTATCTTCTTTTAGTGCAAAGGAGCTACAGCTCAAACCTAGATTCTCTATAAATTCTATATTTTTAATACTTTTAATTCCTGTAAACATGTATTTTCTTAGAGAACTTTCTGATGATTATCAAATCTTTTATTCCACATACTATTTCTTATGTCCTTAAAAAAATATCTATTTTGCTCTATTATTAAGAGTGGGAATTGTTTTCTTTAATTCTTTTTAGTGTGTTCTCACATTTGTATGTCCATACAAAAGTTTGGAAACAGGGAAGTAAGAAATAGTATTTGGACTTGGGAAGAGAAACATTTTAACTTGAAAGGTAGTATAATGGCTGTAAAACCTGGATGCACACCACAGTCACTAAAGAGACTCTCCAGAGATTCTGAAGTGGTTGATTTAGTAGGTCAGGAATCTTTAAAAAAAAAAAAAAATGCCCCCAAATTATTATAGTGAAGGTTCTCAGGTTAGTGTTTGGAAACCACTCAGTTAGTGAACTAGAAGCAAACATTTCTAGGTCAGTAAATTTCTGGCCCCACTTTCATGGGTTCTGGTCTCCATAGAGGAGTTTGTATTTTTAATAGGCACATTGGATGATTCTGTGATATAATCCATGAACCACACTTTAAGTGTTGTTGGAGCTAAAAGTCCTGGTCCTTGCTCTTATTTTACACTGCTCTAACTTCTAATTCAAACTTTGCTACCAAAGTCTTTTTCATCTTGGGCAAGGTACTCTTAGCCTCAGTTTTCTTATCTATAAAATGAGATCAGATCTTATTTTTGAGGAAAAAACAAATGAGTAAGTATGATTATTTCAATAGTTGTGTCAAGCTTAAGAAACAACAATGTAAAGATATTATTTAAATTCATTAAGGCTATGTTTCATGTCAGACAAAATGTATTCATGAAAATGTAAATTTACACAAAGACAATTTGAAGGAATTATTTGTATTATCCAAATATTCTTTCCTTTACAAAATGAATTACAGTAAAATCTTAGTAAACTAAGCTTCCCTAATGCTTTTAAAATGATATTAAAATTTTACTTTATGTATGATTTTTCAGGTATACAAATGTTAAAATAAAACAAAATACTAGCAATTGACTGCTTCTAGTGGAAAGATAATGAGGAAGAATGAGATAATGCCCTTTAAATTTTTGAACGGTGGCAGAATTTGTTGTTAAACATAACTCCTTCATGAAACACAGATTTTATACTTTTTGTATTTAAAAATTGTATTTAAATTAAAATATACTTTACCTTTTTCTTTTGCCTTCTACTTCTTAGGGCCAAGAAGCAATGATATGAATAATCCAACGTATGTTGGATTTGAACGAGATGTATTCAGAACAATCGCAGATTATTTTCTAGATCTCCCTGAACCTCTACTTACTTTTGAATATTATGAGTTATTTGTGAACATTTTGGGTATGTATGGATTTTACTGATTTTAGTTCATTTTGTTAAAGTTTTCAAATTTCTTATAATTTAGAAGATCTAAAACCATAGGTAAATATGAAGGGGGCAGCCTACAAATTATTTTAAAATTCAGTGAAATAAGGTCCCCAGGTTACTCATACTTCCACCCAGCCAACTACCAATTCGGGACTTCCCTCAACCCCCTACCAGATTCAATAATTCACTATAATGATTCACAGAACTCAGAAAAGCACTTTACCTTAACTGTTAGTTTATTATAAAAGCTAGATCTCAAGAATAGCCAAATGGAAGAGTTACACAGGACAAGGTATGAGGGTAGGGGTGGCACAGAGTTTCTCTACCCTTTCTAGTCATGTCATGATCCCAGCACATCCATGTGTTTGACCAAGCTAGAAACTCCCTCAGCCTGCATATTTTAGAGTTTTAATTGAAGTTTAATTACCAAGGCATGACTGACCAAATCGTTGGTCACTGTTGTCAATTGAACTCAATCTCTAGCCCATTTCTCCTCCCACAAGGTTGTAGTTGGTGATGAAAATTCCAACCATGACCAGCCCTCAGTTACCTTAGCATGAACTCATATATGCTGAAATAGGCTTGTTATGAATAACCAAAGACCTTTATCATTCAGGAAATTCCAAGGATTTTAGGAGCTCCATACCAGGTACTAAGGACAAAGATCAAATATATGTATTTTATAACACCACAATTGTCTTATATTTATGAGGTTTCTAGTACTTGCAGACTGAGAACAGATATTTTTAAACGTATTCTGGCTCAATCCATTTAATTAGGCTGTTGAAATAATTTTTTAAAGTTATATTACAAGTGGGAAAACCACTCATCTGTCTTGCACGTTTGTAACCGAATGTTGCATGTGTCCTATTTAAGTGGCTTCTGAATTAAGCAACTACTATGTATACTATACTAACAACATACACTGTAGTAATGCTTTATTTTTTTAACTTTACTATTGTTTTTGTTTTATTTTTGTCCACTGTCATACAGTTGCATCTTAATTTTTGTTTCATTTCCTGGTAGTTGTTTGTGGCTACGTCACAGTTTCAGATAGATCCAGTGGGATTCATAAAATCCAAGATGATCCACAGTCTTCAAAATTCCTTCACTTAAACAATTTGAATTCCTTCAAATCAACTGAGTGCCTTCTTCTCAGTCTGCTTCATAGAGAAAAAAACAAAGAAGAATCAGATTCTACTGAGAGACTACAGATAAGCAATCCAGGATTTCAAGAAAGATGTGCTAAGAAAACGCAGCTAGTTAATTTAAGAAACAGAAGAGTGAGTGCTAATGACATAATGGGAGGAAGTTGTCATAATTTAATAGGGTTAAGCAGTATGCATGATCTAGCCTCTAACAACAAACCAAGGTGCTGTTCTTTGGAAGGAATTGTAGATGTGTCAGGGAATTCAAGTAAAGAGGCATCCAGTGTCTTTCATCAATCTTTTCCGAACATAGAAGGACAAAATAATAAACTGTTTTTAGAGTCTAAGCCTAAACAGGAATTCCTGTTGAATCTTCATTCAGAGGAAAATACTCAAAAGCCATTCAGTGCTGGTTTTAAGAGAACCTCTACTTTGACTGTTCAAGACCAAGAGGAGTTGTGTAATGGGAAATGCAAGTCAAAAGAGCTTTGTAGGTCTCAGAGTTTGCTTTTAAGAAGTAGTACAAGAAGGAATAGTTATATCAATACACCAGTGGCTGAAATTATCATGAAACCAAATGTTGGACAAGGCAGCACAAGTGTGCAAACAGCTATGGAAGGTGAACTCGGAGAGTCTAGTGCCACAATCAATAAAAGACTCTGCAAAAGTACAATAGAACTTTCAGAAAATTCTTTACTTCCAGCTTCTTCTATGTTGACTGGCACACAAAGTAAGGCTGTTGCTCTCAATGCATGCAATATTAACTTTTAGTGTTTACTAACTCTGTGTTTTGCTTACCTGGCTTTTATTCCTTGAAGTTGCTTAATTTTTTTTCCTCCAAGAGGAATTATTATAAAAGACTTTTGTCTATGATGTAACCAAGATTTATTCTATTTACCTAAAGCACTTATTTTCTTGTTTGCAATTTCATTTTTTCTGAGTCACTTTATTTGTAATAAGTGAAGAATTTTTATACTTAGAAATAAGTTGTAAAGAAAATGAGAATCTTACCATGCTTTAGAGGAATGTAATTTCTAGAAATAGTTAAAAGAAATGAAATACTAAGATATTATTTTACCTTCTTTCTATAGGTGTATATACTGGTAGTATGAAAGCAACTAGTGTCATTGATGATTTTGGGGGGGGGGTATTTTTGTATTCTAGGTTTGCTGCAACCTCATTTAGAGAGGGTTGCCATCGATGCTCTACAGTTATGTTGTTTGTTACTTCCCCCACCAAATCGTAGAAAGCTGCAACTTTTAATGCGCATGATTTCCCGAATGAGTCAAAATGTTGATATGCCCAAACTTCATGATGCAATGGGTACGAGATCACTGGTAAGTTGATTTCTTACGGAAAGAATAAATCTGATTCATAAACCAAAATAAGAAGACCAAACTATGTAAAAGTACTACTCAAATGATGTCTTAGTCTTAAAGTGCTAGATTCTTAGGTTGGAAAGGCTCTTTACCCTTTCCTAACAGCAGAATTTTAGTGTATTAATCTTTTGTACACACTCATTATACTTTCACATGCTGGTGTTAATCTTGACTGAGGACTTTGCCTGCTCATTCATCCTGAATCACTTCATAGTGATTGACCAGTCAGAACACGTTATGTTGCCTTGTGCCAGTTTTGTTTGGTGGATAAGGAAGAGGAAATGTAGGTACTGTTGAAAGCTTAAGGAGACTGTAACTGTGGAAGTAGAGAACTAATGAACTTAATACAGTAAGTCAGTGTTTCAAAGAATATAGTGATAGGAAAGTAGGTCATTGTGGACAAGAAGTTGGGAAGCACTATTGCCAAACAGCCTTAGGCCCCTTGTGAGAATGAGGACAAGGGCATTCATATGTCCTTGACATATGAATTGATAATTGATTGGAAATGAACTCTTGAAATAGTATCTTTAATCTCTCTCTCTCTTTTTTTTTAAGTCACCACTTCCTCAAAATGCAACTTCAATTGACAAGAGGCTTTTATAGCAAGGAATCTAGAGTTATGCTTTCTTCTACTTGTTATTAAAGATAGTTCTTTAACAATGGCAGTCCTAATATAAAGAAAAGGAATTATTCTTGAGAAATTATAGCACTATTAAAAAGCATAGGAAGTTTATAGAGGAAGACGTTTTCAGAGACATGACTGGGAAGGCGATAATTTTGGTTCTGCACTTTTAGGATTTGAGGTCATAGGAACTCTAAGTGAAATTTATCCAGCAGAATGTTGGAATTATGAGCCAGGTGAAGAGAGATCAGGGGAGAAGGCAAATTGTTTTGGTCTTTTACATAGGGATAGTACTTGAAGCTATGAGAGTAGATGATCTCTACAAGGCTGAGAATGTGGAGAAAGAGTAAAAGGCTGAGGTCTAAGCCATGGAAGGAGACAGGAAACCCTGACTGATGTAGGAATAAAACTGAAAATCTATCAATTCTGTAAATATGCTAATCCTCTACTATGTATGAAATATTTAAAACAGAATTCTGATTTCTAAGTATTTTAGAATGAGGTGTGTGTGTGTGTTACCGTTAGAGGGTTGCATAGATATAAGTGAGAGTAATGAGAGTAATAAGTGATAGTAATTAATTTTATCCCAGGATTTGAAGATCCCATAAGATGGAATTGAAAAATGTGTGTTTTAAATTGCTGTCTAAAGACTGACAGAATAAGCATTTTTAAAAACTATTTTCCAGCATTTCAAAAGCTAAGTGGCATCAACTTTGCAACCACTTATGAATATAAGTGTTATACATTCTCCTGTTTTGTGTTTTTTTGTGGGGTTCATTTAATGTAATTAGTTATTGTTCTCTGACCATCTTTAAGCTTAAGCAACATATATATGTGGTATTAATAGAACCTATGGTGTTTACTGATAAAATTGTGACAAAATTGTAGAAAAACCAAAGCCTTTATAATTCTTGGGAATTACATTAAGGATATACTTTTTTTTTTTTTTTTCTGGTTACACAGGATCATGCTCTGTTACCCAGGCTGGAGTATAGTGGTGTGATCACAGCTCACTGCAGCCTGGAATTCCTGGGCTCAAGAAACAGGCACGTACCATCATGCCTGGCTAGTTTTTTATTTCTTTGTAGATACAGGGTTTCACTATGTTGCCTAGGCTGGCTTCGAACTCCCTATCTCAAGTGAGCCTCTCACTTCAGCCTCCCAAAGTGCTTAGATTACAGGTATGAGCCACCATGCTCAGCCATGGAAAAACTTTAAAAAGGATTTAAGTATAATCAAATTCTTACATTTCTAACTGTATAAATCATTGTCCTCATTTTTAAACTGAGGGCTGCTTATCACTTTATCCCAATACTTCACATAATGCTACCTGGAAATTACTGATATTCTAGTTTGTATGCAACCTTAGCTTTTTAAATTCACATCTTTTAATATTTTTCTAGATGATACATACCTTTTCTCGATGTGTGTTATGCTGTGCTGAAGAAGTGGATCTTGATGAGCTTCTTGCTGGAAGATTAGTTTCTTTCTTAATGGATCATCATCAGGAAATTCTTCAAGTACCCTCTTACTTACAGACTGCAGTGGAAAAACATCTTGACTACTTAAAAAAGGGACATGTAAGTATTGTGAGTCTTAAAATTCTCTGCAGTAGTCAATTGCAAGTGGCAAACTCATCTCACAGTAGCTTAATCAAAAAGGGAGACTTTTTCAGCTCCTGTAAACAACCTCTAAAAGTCAGGAATGTAGACAGAATCTGGGACTCAAATAGCTGTATGACTCTTTCCATCCCTCCATCTCTTATTTCTGTGTTGATCCTGTGTTTGACAGTGGCTCCTTCACATGATGAGGAATGTGGCTAGTTGAAGTTCATGAGTTAGAGCCTTACATTTGCAGTTCGAAGGAAAAAGAGTCATTCCTCCATCTCCAATTTTAAAAGCTCTGAATATAAATTCAGCCTAGTTGAGGTTAAATATGCATCGTTTAGGTAAGAGTGAGTAGGATGGAGATAGGGCCTTACTCTGATTGGTTCTACACAGATTAAAGGAGAATTTATTCTTCACAAAAGGTGAAGGTAGAGGGGTTAAAATGGAAAGGAATTATTAAAAGAAGGAAAGAAGGAATACTGAGCAGCCAAAATAACAGACATCTACTGTATTGTCTTTGGCTGCCCAACACATGTTTATGTTTTTCCCATACATACCATTCTAATATTGCCCTGGCTTATAATTATAACTATCTCCTAGAATTTCTTTCTGTTATCAGAAGATGTTAGAAGCTCTGCCTATGTCCCTAGGCCTCAAAACAAAAATACATGAAAACTAAAAATATTTCAGTAAATACGCTGATCATCTACTATCTGCACTGTCGGAACATTAAAGTCTTAAGATGAATTAGAATAATACTTAGATTGTTATTTTATAGTTAAAAGAATAAAATCCATAGTTAATGGTAATAATTATAACACCTGTCTTTCTTTATTTAACGCTTATTGTGTGCTGAGCCCTTCATATACATTTTCTTATGTAATTTCCATTTTAATGATGAAAAAACAGACCAAGAAAAGTTAAATACATTGTTGAATGCTATAGACGAAGTAGATTATGGAGCTGGGTTTAGAACCTACTGACTTACACACCTCTACTGCATAATACATAGTTTTTTTAATGTGCTGAATGTTTGATTGGTGGTAACTTAATAGGTGCTAGATCCCATCAAAAGAATACTTTATCATATAAGAACATGACCAGAATTAACAGAGTTATATCATTTTGTTCACTACAGATTGAAAATCCTGGAGATGGACTATTTGCTCCTTTGCCAACTTACTCATACTGTAAGCAGATTAGTGCTCAGGAGTTTGATGAGCAAAAAGTTTCTACCTCTCAAGCTGCAATTGCAGAACTTTTAGAAAATATTATTAAAAACAGGAGTTTACCTCTAAAAGAGAAAAGGAAAAAACTAAAACAGGTAAGAGAATGAGCAAGTTCTCAATTATGTAAATATTTTTTATCTGCTATTCCTGGTTGTTAATAACATTTAGAATCTACTTTCTTATTTTAATATTTTAGATTTTAAGTTTGAGGTATATGGACTATATATTATGATGTCTTGTATATGTGCATTAACCTAAAACATGTGAGTACCTACCTGATTTTGCTCTTTATCCTGAATTTTGAAATAATACTAACAATAATAATATATACTCTCCTTTTTCACTAGTATTTTGTATAATTATAGCTTGGATTAGCCTGGGAAAACAATTATAAGGTATGGATAGGTATCTTTGAGTGACTTACCACTATGTTTTAGAATTTTTAGCTCTGAAAGCCCAGTAGCCACATGATTTTGGCACGTCCAATTCTAAGTCTGAGACACTCAAAGAAGTATGAATACTAGATGCCTATGCCCTTCATAGGTTTTACCGGTGGGAAAGAAGATCTGGAATTTAGGGGGATAGTTAACATCAGAAGAGAAAGAATCCTATAATGTTAATGTTAATGTTAATGAGATCTAAGAGATCTTATAGTATTCACATGAGAAGAGAGAGGGAAAGGCAAGGATAAAATGAAAGGATACTAATCTCTATAATACTTCTTTGAGAAAGACACTGAATTCTTATAAAATGTTGAGCACTGCTTCAGCTGGGGAAATAATGTTAAATACCTTCTAATTTCTCACCTCATTTTTAAGTTTCAGAAGGAATATCCCTTGATATATCAGAAAAGATTTCCAACCACGGAGAGTGAAGCAGCACTTTTTGGTGACAAACCTACAATCAAGCAACCAATGCTGATTTTAAGAAAACCAAAGTTCCGTAGTCTAAGATACTAACTGAATTCAAAATTATGTAATACTTGTGGAACTTTGATAAATGAAGCCATATCTGAGAATGTAGCTACTCAAAAGGAAGTCTGTCATTAATAAGGTATTTCTAAATAAACACATTATGTAAGGAAGTGCCAAAATAGTTGTTTATCAATGTGAGACTCCTAGTAAACTAACTAGTTCTCAATTGAGAGCACATAGCAATAGGTGATACCAAATACTTTTTGTTTTTAACACAGCTATCCAATAAGGCTATCATGATGTGTGCTAAAATTTTATTTACTTGAATTTTGAAAACTAAGCTGTGTTAGGGATTAAACTATAATTCTGTTTTTAAAAGAAAATTTATCTGCATACGTGCAAGTTCTGAAATATTAGCTAATGAATTAGTTCTTTGGGGTTACTTCTTTGTTTCTAAGTATAAGAATGTGAAGAATATTTGAAAACTCAATGAAATAATTCTCAGCTGCCAAATGTTGCACTCTCTTATATATTCTTTTTCTACTTTTGATCTATTTATATATATGTATGTGTTTTTATAATATGTGTATATTTTATCAGATTTGACTTTGCCTTAAATATTATCCCCAACTGCTTTAGTCATTCATTTGTTCAATATATATATATTTTGAATTCTCATTTTCGTAATCTATTAGAAGATGGGGATATAAAAGATGTATAAGGCAATCATATATTCATTCAAAAGATATTTATTTAGCAACTGCTATGTGCCTTTCATTGTTCCAGATATGCAGAGACAATGATAAATAAAACATATAATCTCTTCCATAAGGTATTTATTTTTTAATCATGGGAGATACACCTATCAGATGGTTAAAATAACAACACTACCCACTGAAATCAGGGTGTATAGAATCATTCAGCTAAAGACTGACTTCTACGATGATGGAACAGGTCTTTAAGCTAGTGGTTTCAAACTGGTACAGCACATTAGACTCACCTGAGGAGTTTTAAAACAGTCTATATGCCCAGGGCCTAACTTATACTAATTAAATCTGAATTTCGGGGATGTTGTTTAGGAATTAGTATTTTTTTTAATCTAGGTGATTCCAATATTCAGCCAACTGTGAGAATCAATGGCCTAAATGCTTTTCATAAACATTTTTATAAGGGTCAAGATAATGGCACATTGATTTTATTTTTTCATTGGAAGAAAATGCCTGCCAAGTATAAATGACTCTCATCTTAAAACAAGATTATTCAGGTTTCTGCTGATTGACTTGGTACAAAAAAGCAAGTTACCTTCTATTTTTTACTCTAAGATTGTTTCATGTGTATTCCTTAAGTGTAAAGAAATATATCATGCCTGGGTTGTAATGAAATCTTAATGTTTAATGACTATTGTTATTTCTCAATGTAATTTCATACTATTTCTCTATAAAATGATAGTGTTCCATTTAACATTACTGATTTTTATTAAAAACCTGGACAGAAAATTATAAATTATAAGTATGACTTTATCCTGGCTATAAAATTATTGGACCAAATTGAATTCTTTCTAAGGCATTTGTGTACTAAAACTTTTATTGTTTACAGATATGTAAAATGTGGATTATGTTGCAAATTGAGATTAAAATTATTTGGGGTTTTGTAACAATATAATTTTGCTTTTGTATTATTAACAAATATATAAATCATAAAGGCAGGAAACTTCCATTTGCATTAATGTGCATGCAATAGAGATTACAAAATACATAGTACAATGCTTTAATAACATCAACTCTGCCAGTCAGGTTTGAATCCTACTGTGCTATTAGCTAGCTGGTAAACTCAGACAAGTTATTTAACTTATCTAAGCCCCAGTTTTGTTATCTATAAAATGAAGATTATAATAGTACCTCTCTTTAGGATTGTGAGGATTAAGTAGGATAATGCATATAAAGTGTTAGCACAGTGTCTCGCATGGAATAAGCACTCTATAAATATTAGCTTTTACTAGAATCACCTAGGATTATAGCACTAGAAGAGATCTTAGCAAAAATATGGTCCTTTCTGTTGCTTTGGACAGACATGAACCAAAACAAAATTACGAACAACTGATGAGTCTTAGTTAATAAGTTAATAACTATCTTTTCATTATGAGACAAAGTTTCTGAGTATGCCTACTCGTTGAAATTTTTTAATCTAGTCGAGAGGGAAAATTTGATGAGGAAGGAAGGAATGGATATCTTCAGAAGAGCTTCGCCTAAGCTGGAGCATGGATAGATTCCATTCTAACAGAAAGATCTTTAAGTTCAAATATAGATGAATTGACTGGTAGATTTGGTGCTAGTTGCTTTCTCAGGATATAAGAATCAAAATCAACTGCTACAAGTAAAGAGGGAATGGGGAAGGTGTTGCACATTTAAAGAGAGAAAGTGTGAAGTCTAATTGTGGGAATGCACAGGTTTCACCAGATCAAATGATGTCTGGTTATTCTGTAAATTATAGTTCTTATCCCAGAAATTACTGCCTCTACCATCCATAATATCTTCTAATTGGTATCATATAATGACCCACTCTTCTCACGTTATCCAAACAGTTACGTGGCATTTAGTAATGGAATGTACATGGAATTTCCCACTGACTTATCTTTCTGTCCTTGGGAAACTTAAACTCTGAATCTTCTCATCTATAAAATGTGAATTAAAGTATCTACCTAACTGAGTTGTGATTGTGGCGAAAGAAAGGCAATATATTTAAATCTTGAATTTAGCAAGCCCATGCTCAATTTTTATATCCTTTCCTTTTGCTTTGTATTGACTTTAAGATCTCTACTGATTAAAACTCTTTTGCTATCAAGTTTCTTTTCTTATATTTCACAATATATTTTCTACCCTATCAGTGGTAATATTTTTTACCTCGTTTTTGGTGAAATTAAAAATGGTTATGGAATTTTATATCCTGGTAATCTGTACCACCAAGAGATATACCACCCTTTTATTTTGAAAGTGGAGAGAGAGAGAAAATGTGTGTGTATGCATGCATGTGTGTGGGGGGGGGGTGGGAGCTGTTATTGTTGAAGTATTTCTGGGAAAGAAATGAAGGATAGCTAGTTTTAATATTAAATTGAAAGAAAAATCGTTTCACCAAAATAAATTTAACAGTTCTAAATACAGTAAGTACAGCAACTCAGACTTACGTATTTACTCCGAATTAAGTTTTATAAAGGATTTTTTTGTTTTCTCAGAACTGGGAGAAATATATATGTTAGTTGTTTTTATGTCTTCTGAAAACCTATCATAATGTGTACTGAGGAAACAATTTATAAGACAAGTGAAAGTATTGTTGACTTTTGCTCATTATAAAAACTCACAATTTTTCTATCAAAGCCTAGCTTCATGTATATTAGTGGACTTCCAAATTGTCCTTTCTACCATAAGCAACTAGGAAATGAGATAAAATATATGAAACAACGCTTTTCAAACATTGGACTACAGGTAATGCAGGGCTATGACCCCCGAGAGAGGGAAAACAGGTGATGAGCTTTGTGATTTCCCCAAATTATTGCCTGAAGGCAGTTGCCAGCAGAGGAACCAAACTAAAGCCCAGTGGTCTCACTGCAATTGAGAAACCAAAGATGACTGAGTTCAGAATGACTCAGGGAGCTGCAGAGAAAAAGCTCCAGAGATCTGTAGAGTAGTCCTCCCTAGAGGTTTTTGTTGAGTATTAATTAGCATGGGGTAAAGGAAATGAGTTGAGTGGTAATGTAACAAAGCCAAGGAAAGAATGATTGGAAAGCAGTAAATAGTTCCTGGGTCTCACAGGGCTAAGAATAGTTCACATTCCCATCAGCCAAAATGGAGAAAGCTTGTAATACAGGGGACATTGGGTGACATCGTCAACATGGTTGTGCTTTAGTAGCAGGGCCAAATTAGTTTTAGAATAAAAGTAATTTGCTATGGATTTACTCTAATATTTAAAAGCAAGCCTTAAAATGTTCAAATTAGTCTTCAAGTAGCACTGTGTGCCAAAACAAGGTTTCCCACTCAAGAAACAGAGCAAAATCCAGCATTCAGCAATGTAAAAATCACAATGTTGATCATCCAATCAAAAATTACCAGACATGCAAAGAAACAAAAAAGATGAGAGTCAAGAGAAAAATGAATCAATCAAAACATACCCAGAAACGGTAGAGGTAATGGAATTAACAGGCAAACTTCCAAGGAGTTATTATAAATATAGGATAAAAAGGAAATCAGAAATAAAGTAATAGAAATGGAAGACATAAAAAAGATCCAAATAAAAAATTCAAGAAATGAAAAATGCAATATCCAAATTGAAAAAAATACATGGAATGAGATTAAGAGAAAATTAGATACAGCAGAAGAGACGTTGGTGAATTCAAAAATAGCAATAGAAACTAAAATAATATATACAGAGAAAACAAAACTGAAAAAAAATGAAAGGAGCTTCAGTGAGCTGTGTAAAAATACGAAACATTAATGTGCAATTGGAGGCTGAGAAGGAGAGAAGAAAGAGAGAGAACACAAAATTATTGGCCAAAAATAATGACTAATTTTTTTCTAGATGTGATGAAAAACTCACAGAAGCTAAAGTAACCTCAAAAAAAAAAAAAAAAAAAAAACCATAAAACCACACCAAGCAACATATAATCAAGTTGCTGAAAACCAGTGATTAAAAAAAAAAAATCTTAAAAGTAGCCAGAGACAAAACATACACAGAGGAACAAAAAGTAAGAATGAAGGTAGATTTCTTGTCAAAAACTGCAAACCAGAAAACAACTGAGTGATATGTTATTGTAGATTTGCTAACTTGGCTGTGAGCTTCTTAGGACTACTCCTGGTTTTGTCTTAGGTCATGTTCCCCACAATACTGAGACAAATGTTTGTGTTTATGAGGTTTACTTGGGAATGACATTTGTAAGAAAGTGATGGAGGTGGGATGGGGCAAAAGAAAAAATTTAACCACAATGCAATTGCAATAAAGGCCTCAGCTGATCCCATGGCAGAATCCGGGAGCTGTGATGACTTTTCGGAATTGTCCCAAATTAATAAATGAGCTGGGTCTTTTACCTTCATATAAACCAGTCAATGGATATGGGCTGATCCTGGGGAAGAGATGTAAGCTTTGTAACGTAGTTCCCTTTAGCCAAGCACAGTTCCTAAAGAGGAATGTAGCCAATATTCCCGACAGCTGGAGGAATAAATGACTCAACCCTGAACGGATCTGTGCAGAATACCCCACATTCACTACAAGGGATCCATAGCCTTAAAACTAAAGAAAAAAAAAAAATGGTTTGTGTTAATATGTAAAAGACAGACAGAGACAGAAGGAATGAGAACAATGGTTTTGATTATCTTAAAATTTAATATTTATTGATTATATCTTATTTTAAAAATATATATTATAGATGATTTGAAAATGAAAGTTTAAATCACCTATAATCTTATCATCCAGATATGACCGTATGAAAATCTTCGAGTATTCTATTTCCAGAACTTTATATATCTTAACTACTCAAGAAAAAGTATCTTTTTGTCTTCTAAAGCTTATGTGATTAGCTAGGGTTAAGGATTTGCAATAACTTTTCTTAAAAATTCATGAGGCCGGGTGCGGTGGCTCTCACCTGTAATCCCAGCACTTTGGGAGGCCAAGGTGGGCAGATCACCTGAGGTAGGGAGTTCAAGACCAGCCTGACCAACACGGAGAAACCCTGTTTCTACCAAAAATTCAAAATTAGCTGGGTGTGGTGACCCATGCCTGTAATCCCAGCTACTCAGGAGGCTGAGGCAGGAGAATCACTTGAACCCAGGAGGCGGAGGTTGCCGTGAGCCAACATTGCACTATTACACTCCAGCCTGGGCAACAAGAGTGAAACTCCATCTCAAAAAAAAAAAAAAAAAAAATCACGATAACACTAAAAAGACACTGATAAAAGACCTTCCATTTTTGTTTATTACAATTGATGTCTCAGACTTTTGTATTCATGTGTTTTCATTAGCTTTCTAATTTATAACTCGGAAATTCCTGCATTCATCTGTAGATCTTAGCAGTCTCCATCTGTCTTCTGTTTCCTCAGTAATCTGATTTGTCAGGCAGCACCTTATGCCCAAGCAAAGAATCTGAATCTCTTTCTTTTCTCCAACTTAATGGATCTTCATGTGTCCCATCCACAAAGGCTTATATTCTACCTTTTACTGGATAGAAATACTACTAAGCATTACTCTACTTGTTCATTAAATTGAAAATTAAATTTCAACATCAACCATAAACTGGAAGGAATTACACAAATTATAACTTACTCAAATATTGATTGAAATTTAACTTTTGAAATCAGCATTGGATAATTTCTAAAGTAATTCTTTATGCATTTTTTTTAAGTGACTCTCAAGCAGCAGTGCCATCTGCAGGCCTCCTCTGATGCAGCTCTTTTTAGTTTGTGAAAATCTCTTCTTAAAAGGGATTTGGCTCCACTAAATACAGCTTTATAATATCAAATACACAGTGATGTTATTCACAAATTTTAAAAGGGTAAATTTACAGGTACAGATCTCTGATAGAAATTTTTTAACCACTAAGCTAATATCAACTGTCTAGATTTATAATCAAAATATCAAACATCATGTACAGCATCTGGAATATATATGGAATGAGCATGGATTTTTGGGATCACACAGAACTGCATTCTTGGGGCTCTATTATCTACCAGGTGTGTGAAACCTTTAAAATGTTACTTAAATGTTCTGAGATGCTGGCTTTTTATTTATAATATGGGGATAATATTTTCTTCACTACATGTTTGAGAGTTGAAATTAAATGATATGTATAAAGTGCCTAGTACAGAATGTGCACACAGTATGCCTTCAATTGATAATAGTGCCCTTTTCCTTGAAATTAAAACAGAAATATCTCTAGACCATTTATTGCTTTTGTGTCCAGAAAATTTTAAAGTTGTGAACATATCATTACCTTTTTAGAGAAAACAGAGTATGAAGGAACTGTCTTCCTAGAAAACTCATCCACCTGTTTTCATTCTGACTTCCTTTAAAATTTAGCTATAGATGTATATGTTAATATCTGCATAGAATATAACTGTTAGATAGTTATAAGAAATTGATAAATAGTGGTTGCTGAATTTTGGAGCTATAAAAGGGTCTTATTTCTTAATGTGTATATCCTTAGTATTATTTTAATTTCAGTCATGTACAGTATTACTTTTTGAAAATAAAAACACACAAAAATAAACACCTAGTAAACAAAAATACATGAGACTACTCTTACATTAAAAATGGACGATAAGGCCAGGCATGGTGGCTAATGCCTGTAGTACCAGCACTTTGGGAGGCCAAGACAAGCAGATTGCTTGAACCCAGGAGTTCAAGACCAGCCTGTGCAACATGGTGAAACCCCATCTCTACAAAACATACAAAAATTAGCCCAGTGGTGTAGGCCTGAAGTCCCACCTACTCGGGAGGCTGAAATGGGAGGATCACTGAGCCCAGGGATGTTGAGGTTGCAGTGAGCCATGATTGCACCACTGCACTCCAGCCTGGGCAACAGAGTGAGACACTGCCTTAAAAAACAAAAACAAAAACAAAACAAAACAAAAGATAATTATCTCTCCCCATCTAATCTTTGCTTCTAAGTATAACAAGACAGAAAAAAAAAGAAAGTTTAATAGAGCAATTAGATTTTGTATAAACTTCCTTTGAAATCATAAAATATACTATTAAAGGAAACTGTATACAATTTTCCTCAAAATTGATTAGAATAAACTACCTATAATTCTCTCAGGAAGCAGAGGTTGAGCTAGACATATTCAACTGCTAGCTCTTTGTCATGTAGTAGACAATGGCTTCTATTTGCAGACTTTTTAACAAAGCACTCTGCCTTGAAGTGAGCCTACGATCTATGTGGAAAACTAACATAAGTACAGTGACCTTGGTATATGCTACAAGAAGACAAGATTCTTGACCTATCTAACAAAACACTTAAGGCATGTTACATGTATTCCTCATACTATGATGATGCAACAATTCCAAGTTAGGTGAGAAGAGATACAATAAAATCTGTGCTATCTGGAAGATATAGGCTAGAATAATTGGTAATTAATCATCTTACCTGTAGTTTACAAAGACTTCTGAATCAAATTTATTAGACTTTAACATCTACTATGTTATTGCATAGTATCCACAGGAATAGTCACCAACCTCTGCCACCCTTCACCTGACTAAATCAGACTAATTTCTTAGTACTCATCTGAGGCACCACCCACCCTACTAAGTGGATCTCTTCCTGGGTGTGCTCCCAAAAGACCCTGTAATCTATGTCCATTACTGAACTTACCACATTTTGCTAAACTATTTTGTTTATATGCCTGGCTTCTTCTGTCAAACCATGAGTTTCTGGAGAATAGGAACCTTCTTGTTCATTCTTGTTAACTCCAATACCTATCACAGTACCTAGTGAAGTAAATCAAACTATTTCACTCCAAAATATATTTCCTTGACACATTTTGAGATAGCTGTTTAGAAATCCCGTAAACAGAAGTAGCTCTACTAAGCTGTCTTTTGCGGAGGAGATTTACATCTGTAGAGAATCTGCACTGATGCAGGCAGGCCTTCCCTTGTCCAGATCTAGGAAAGATTAACTGAGAGTCAGAACGCTTTAAAGGTCTGAAAGAAATATTTACCATCTATTCTCTTTGAGGGTTACTACCCGTGAGGTTTCATTTATATAACAAGACTACCATTGCTAGCCAGGTCTCCTCTTCTCTTCTCTCTCCCATAACATGTCTTGCCAATATAGCCTGATTTAACCACCATCATGTACTTTGGGCCATGCTCTGAACCCCTATTTTTTTCTGTATCCTCCAGATAGTATATGAGCTTCTGAATTTCATCACTCCGTGACTCTCCCCGTGTGCATGCTGATAGATTTATGTGCCTTTTCTCCAAGCTGGCTTTTGTCATGTGATTTTTCAGTGAACCTTCACAAGGTAAAGACATTTTCCCTTGGTTCCTACATTAACATATACTTAGAAGTTACTCAAATGATGTTAAATGAAATAAATGGAAGGATGGGTTTGTGTCAGGCCTGTGGCACCAAAGTCTGTACATAAGAAAGCTTTGAAAATGTTTCTGAAAAGTCCTCTTCTATACTTTCTTGATTTTGATAAAATCAATCAGATTTTTGACTCCTCAGAAGGAAACAGTCAATCCTCATTATTCATAATTCTATATTTACAAATGCACCTATTTGCTAAAATGTATTTGTAACCCCCAAATCAGTACTTGCAGCACTTTCATGGCTATTCAAAGACTTACCCAGAGTCGTGCAATATTTGAGTCACCCAACATACACATTTCTCATCAAAGTCAAACAAGGTGATATTCTACCATCTTGTTTCGGCTCTTATACTGTAAACAAGCGTCCTTTTTGAGGTGTATTTAGTGCCACATTTTTCTGCTTTTTGTTGCTGATTTCACTGTCTGAAATGGCCACGTAGTCTGGTTCTAAGGTACTGTCTAGCATTCCTGAGGACAAGGCCAATGTGCCTTACTTACAGATAAAACATGTATGTTAGATAAACTTCATTCAGGTCTGAGCTATAGTGCTGTTGGCTGTGAGTTTCATGTTAATGAAGCAGCAATATATATAAAATAATGTGTCTTTATAATAGAAATAAACATAAAATAAGGTAATGTATTGACTGGTTGATAAAAATGTTGGGCTTACAGTAGCCTAATCTTACGTATCTGCTAGGAACAAAAGTTCAGTATTCACTAATTCAGTATTTGCAGTGACTTTATAGAACATAACTTCTACAAATAATGAGAATCAATTGTATTACCATATTTTTGCAAAACAGTGGCGGTATCATGGTTGATTTGTTTTTCCTAAATATTTCTATATTTTCCAAATTTATAATCATGAATATGTACTAATTTTGTGACAAGGAATAAAGCTTTTAAAAATAGAGATGCTGTTTGTGATACTGTAGTATGCATAAAAAGTAATTATGTAGCAGTCAGATCTAGGTTTGAGTCACCATGCTGCCACTTACTACCTATGTGGTAAGTGTTACTACCTATGTAACTTCGGAAAAGTTGTTTAACTTTTCATAACCTATTTCTCCATTTGTAAAACCAGGATAACACTATGGGGGCTTATTCTGAGGATTAGAAACAATATAGCTAAGTTATCCAGCTCAATATTTAGCATACAATGGACATGCAATAAAAATGCAGGTATGAATATTATTAACTTTCTCCTAGGATTAAACTACAGGAAATCAAGCCTCAGTGGCTCACACATCTTTGGGAAATCATGACTTTTATCCTAGTTATTATCCCCATTCTTAAGCACAAATTTTACAGACTCAGTGCCTCAGCTTCTCATCCCTTGTGTTCATTCTATCAATTTTTTTTTTCTTTTTTAAGAGAGACAGGGTCTCACACTGTTGCCTAGGCTGCAATGCAGTGGTACAATTATAGCTCATTAGAGCCTCCAATACCTAGGCTTAAGTGACCCTCCTGCCTCAGCCTCCGTGGTCACTGGGACCACAGGTGCACACCACCACACCCGATTAATTATTGTTTTATTTTTCATAGAGATGGGGTCTTGCTATATTGTCCACTCCTGGCCTCAAGTGATCCTACCGCTTCAGCCTCTCAAAGCAATGGGATTACAAACATGAGCCATCACACCCAGCCTATCAACTGTTCTTGAGTGTTCATGATGGGCAGGTACTATACTAATGTTGATTAAAATAGACAAGGGTCTTGCCTTGGTTCTTGCCATGAGTTAAAACATATAATTTTTACCTTTGTAGGAGAACTATAGTGATTTTGACTTCCACTTATATACCCCTTTGAATATGGGGATATAGGGTTAAGGTAATTAACCATAAAATATAGCATATTCTAAAAAGTGCTTCTTTTTCAAATCAAGTCCCATCAAGTAGTTGCTCGAGGACCACCCCAATTGTTTGTTCTTTAAACTGCTTAATATGTGTGGCATCGGAGTGTTTGATTTTCTTTCAAACAATAATTCTCCAAAGCATGTGCCACATGTTGCCTTCCTTTGAGAGTTCATGACATTCTCCTCTCTCTTTCTGACAACCTGGGCAGATTAACATAGCAATACACTTACACTAGGTTAGTCTGCGATGGTCAACAGGACCTGACTAGTGTACACATTTAACATTTCTAAAATGGAAACTATTTCTAAAAGGAGTTTTTGAGAATAACTGAATTCATATCCCAGTTACATTTAATAAGGTTGATTTAACTCGAACGTAATTAGTGACAGAATTTATGCTTCTAAAACTAAACTACACAATACAAGGAAGTTCCCCCTTGGCCTCCCATACAAGAAGGGGTAGCAGTGTGTTTCTGTGTTTCTCCTTACTTCTGTGTTTCTCTGCCAGCCATGATCTACCTACCTGTGTTGCCCTGTTCCTTGGTGTAGGGGCATTTGAAGTGTCACTTCCTGTGTTCTCATATTTTGTCCATGAGGCAGAAAAATTCTCTCTACCTATGGGCCAGTGTCCTGTTGCTCCCATGAACGAGTTTGCTTCCCTCTCCCGTGGGTTGCAGCCCTTCTGCATTTGTCTGTTTGATCTTATCTCAGCTTTTATGTTGCATTCTGTCTCTCTCTACCTTACATTATGTCCTCTCTCTGCATGTTCTCTTCTGCTTCAGTGCTCCACCACGTTGGAAAGGCTATTTACCTTTGGGAAATGATTTTATTTTGCCACCAGAAAACCACTCCTTTCCCCTAGTGTTTCTTCTCTCACACACCATGGGTCCTGAGAACAGGACACAATAAGATTTTCTTCATTCCAGAACATCCTGGGCCATAGTTACACAGCAGGGATCAAAGCAGGCACACATCAAAAGCAACCCTGCTGAGAAATGCAGCCCTGAGGCTTCAGCGCCTCAGGCTCATTATCCTTACTGCCTGAAAGTCATGTATATCTCATCTCATCTTTCCCTTGTCTGCTGTTCCTTCTCCACACCAGCAGAGATCCACTCTTTACTAAACTTTCTTACCAACTCAAGATTAAAACTATTTCCCCTTCTCTTCCCCTGCTTCTTCCTCTCCTAATTAACTGATAAAGAGTTTCAGTAATACTCACATGTTCAATTAACATTTCTTAAACCCTTAACTGTGTGCAGGTACTTTGCTAAGTGATGGGGCTAGAAAAATGAATGACACCTTCCCTGCCCTCGAATAGCTTTTTAACTAATGGAGCAAGACAGGCAACACCTAAACGGATCTATATAGTGTGATGAAGTTGGTGGTAGAGGCAGGCACAGAGTCTTTTGAGAGTAAATGGGAGAGGCCCCATTTCTTAGACAAGGTGATGCCCTAGCTGAATATTTTGCCAGACAAAGGGTGTAGAGATGTAGGGAAGAGAAATGTGGGTGTATGGCCTTGCAGACAGCTGGAAATCACAAGGGTGAGAAATAGAGGTGTTCTGAGTTGGGGACGATAATAGAAGAAGGTCAGGATGCTGAACTATGTATTTGTAGTAGAGAATTACTAGAGATAGGGCTAGGAAGAAAAAACATCACAGAAATTCATTTGAGTCATATTCAAGAACTTCAACTTTATTCTGTACAGATGAGCTTTATGGCCAGGTGCGGTGGCTCACACCTGTATTCCCAGCACTTCGGGAGGCCAAGGCAGGTGGATCACCTGAGGTCAGGAGTTCAAGACCAACCTGGCCACCATGACAAAACCTCATCTCTTCTAAAAATACAAAAATTAGCCCAGTGGGGTGGCATGTGCCTGTAGTCTCAGCTACTGGGGAGGCTGAGGCAGAAGAAACACTTGAATCTGGGAGGGGGAGGTTGCGGTGAGCCGAGAACACGCCTCTGCACTCCAGCCTGGGTGACAGAGAGACTCCATCTCAAAAAAAAAAAAAAAAAGAAAAGAAAAATGAGCTTTACTAAAATATAACCTCCTTTGGTAGGCAGAATAATGGGCCCCCAAATCAGTCCACATCCTAATGTCCAAAACCTGTGATTCTGTTACCTTATGTGATAAAATAAAACTTTGCAGAAGTGATTAAAGTGAGAATTCTGAGATGAGGAAATTATCCTAGATTATCTGGATGTACTCAATATAATCACAAGGGTCCTCATAAGAAGAGGGCAGGAGGACCAGTCAAAGAGAGAAGGTCTGGAGATGGAAGCAGAAATCAGAGAGGACAGAAGATGCTGTGCTGCTGATTTAACAGAGGGAGGAGGGTGCCACAAGCCAAGGACTATAAGCAGCCTCTAGAAACCGGAACCAGCAAGGGAACATCTTATCCCCCAGGGGCTTCAGAAGGAGTTTGTTGTGACAGATGCTGGGAATTTGCCAGATGGACAAGGGAAGGAAGGGAGGTCCAAGAAAAGGTCTCGATGGGCTAAAGAAAGGGAAGTCTGAAACTATTTTAGACTTCTGAACCCCAGAACTATAACATAATAAATTTGTGTTGTTTTGAGCCACTTAAATGTGTGGCAATTTGTTACAGCAGCAATTGGAAACTAATAACATTCTTTGCAAGCAAGAGTTTTTGTTTTTTTCCCTGCTGTATCTCTAGTGCCTTAACAGTGTCCGGCACATAGAAGACACTCAATAAACATTTGTGAATTGAATGAGCGAGGGAGGACACACAATGAGGAACCACAGAGAAAACCTGAGACCTAACTACTGAGTCCTCAGTGCATAGCATGTGACTGTTTTGCCCCACCATCTTGATCTAATGTGCTTTTCCATTAACATTCAAGGTCATATGCCAGGGAGTAAGTGAACACACAGGACAGATAGGACCCATCTTTCTGCAGAATCAATTTATCATTACATTTTAGAGAAGAAAAAGTGTGTACTCATATAAACATAGTATTTTATGTGGTAGGCTATATGAATTTTTAAGAAACTTCAAAGAAATGTGGTCCCTCCGGCCAGTAGCCTCTGGCTATGGTCTTAAACATGGAGCATATTTTGGTGAAGAGAGTTGAGAAGCACATGAACACTGTTAAAGATGGGAAAATCCCCACTCAAGCAGAGCTGCTCTCTTAAGCTCTCCACGTGTCATTCTCTTCTGTCTCATGAGAGGAGTTTCTGAGCGTTTTTCTTTACTGTGTTTCCAAAATTGACATTCATTTGCTATGGTTTGCCTTTTTTACTACTCTGCTACCACCCTGTAAATCAAGGTTTACAATGATCTATATGATCTTTTACAAATCACTTAACCTCTTTGGGTCTCAGTTTCTTTACCTGTAAACAGAGTATTTTCCACCAAGAGACCTTTAAAGTCTACTTCAAATTTTATTATATGATAATATGTTCTATAGGATTAGTTAACTGCTAATAAGAGGTGACTCACAGCAAATAAGCAAATATTTATTACTTAATGCCTGTCCCTTATTTTTAATTATAGCTTGTATCAGGTAAGTATTTTTGCATTAAACAGCCACCCCAAAATTTAGAGACTTAAAAATAATGAGCACTTATTTAGTTCACAATTCTGTAGGTGATCAATTTCATCTGGAGTCTGAAGGGCAAGTTTTCTGGTCTTGGCTGCTGTAGAATGGTCTCAGCTGAAATGTCTCATTTCTGCCTCATGTGGTCTGTTATTCTCTAGCAGGTTACCCTGGGCTGTTTCTCAAGATAGAGGTAAAGTCTCAAAAGACAGAGTGGAATTGTTCAAGGCCTGCAGAAGATTAGGCCCGGAACTGGTGCACCATCCCTTCCACTGCATTTTACTGGCCTAAGGAAGTCACATGGCCAGCCCAGATTTAAGAGTTGGAAAAATAGATTTATCTCTTGATAAGAGGAGTTGCCCAGACACATTGCAGAAAGCATAGAAACAGGGAAAACATAAATTTGGGTCACCATTGTTGTCAATCTTCCCCATTGTCCAATGATTTTTTCTTTCTTCCCCTTAGTATCTTAGATACTCTCATGCTTAACCAACAATAATAATAATAATAGCTAACGATTTACTGAGAACTTGTTGCCAGACACTATTTTTAGCACTTTATATTCATAATTTATTTTTTACAAGAATTCTTTGAGGTAGGTACAATTATTCTTGCTATATTACAGTGAAGAAACTGAGGCACAGGAAGGTAAAACAATTTACTAAGACCTTTGCACCAGGAAACAAAAGGCCTCAGAGGATAAACTATGTGATGGTAATGATAATTTCATAGCAATCTCTGGATCTCTGAGAACATGAACACCTTTACAGAGCTCCTGTCACACCAAAAGGCATATCTTTTCCACAAGATTCAGAGGCTAAAGTACTTGAGGAAGTGAAGTTTTCCTATCATTGTTAAAGAGATATTTGTACATTTACCATCTCAGCCAGAAAGCAAAAACAAAATAACAACAACAACAAGAAAACCTTTTCAATCATTTGTAATGGGAAGAATTCCTCTGCATAAGATTTCCTCACCATCTTTATGGAATCTGTTTTATTTTAATTTCAGCAATATGTATCAAGTGACAATTGTGTTGGGCACTGGGTATATTAAAATCCACAGGAACTTTGGGTTTGACATATTAAACTCAAATGATTAGACAATTCTAGAGGAAGCACCAAATAGGAAAGTCGAGAGCAGTGAGCCTGTCCTCAGAGCCACTAACGTCACTCAACAACCTCAACTTTGAAGTCCTCGCTGTCCAATAAGTCTAAGATCCTCTACCTTTATGTCTGATCTGCTTCTGTTTAGAGCTTGCCTTTTAAACTTTTCCTTCTTTGAAACATCCATCTATACACTCTACTCTGTCTGCCTTGTTTCAGTTAGCTCACATATCCTATTCTAGTGTTTTTCAACCTTGCATAACCTATTAAAACACACCTAAGGAGTCACAATCTTCAGGAGAGAACCTGTATCTCTAACAAGTGCCCCTGGTGAGTCTTATAATCATGTAGATTTGGTAAATCCTGCCATACCTATTAACTAGACTGACTTTAAATACAGTCTAATTCTGACGGACTTAACTGAGTCCTAAAAGCTGGGTTCATGAAAATTGGTTTCTGTGGTGAGAAATAAACTTTGCCTGGAAACTCAGCCTGGGCATTCTGTTTCAACATGTTGGGTATAGCCCAAACAGAAGGCAAGACCTAGGGTTCCCATTCCTAATAATTAAATGTGATGTGGATAATTGCTATCTAGTATCCATATGGGCTACACATCGGCTGTTGGAAATAAACATTCTCTGGTGGCAGAAAAGAATAAGACTGATAAATAGAAAAACAAATATGCTCTAACATGCCTAAAATCTAGTTGCTATATGCTATAACAATGCCATTTCAATTTTGACTGAATTGAAAGTAAAAGTAATGATACCCCTCAGGTTTTTACTAATAGGTTAGATTACTATTCTTTTTGAAATTTAATTTCCCAATATGTAAAATGGGAGGTTTGGATGAGATTATCTCTAAACTCCTTTAAAGACAAGAATCTTGGATTCTTAGAGTCAGTTTAGTCAAACAAAATATAACAAGTCATGGATATGACTGAAACGTTTATTGAATTGATTGCAGTTTTACTATACTGATTGATTAATATGATAAAGACCAATAAATAATGTGTTTCTACAAGCCCAGCTAGTATTTTTCTTTAATCCAAGTTTGGATATGGAAGTGGAAAGAAGAAGGAATTCCTTGTCATTCCTTTACTTCTTGTTCCAGACCTGAAATGGTCCCATGCTCCAACGATTGTTGAAATAGTGCTCACTGATTTCAAAGTGCAGAAATTCCCTTAATGCCCTTCAGAAAATAGGCTGGGCATGTTGGTTCATGACTGTAATCCCAGGACTTTGGGATGCTGAAGTGGGAGGATCATCTGAAGCCAGAAATTCCAGATCCGCCTGGACAACATAGAGAGATCCCCATCTCTACCAAAATAAAAATAAACAAATTAGCTAGACATGATGGCATATGCCTTTAATCCTAGTTACTGGGGAGGGTGAGTCAGAGGGATTGCTTGATTCCAGTAGTTTGAAGCTGCCATGAGTTATGATCACCACTGTGCTCCAGCATGGGCAAAAGGGCAAAATTCTGTCAGAGGAAAGAAAGGAAGAGAGGAAGACAGGAAGAGAGGAAGACAGGAAGGGAGGAAGGGAGGAAGGAAGGGAGGGAGGAAGGGAGGAAGGAAAAGAAGGAAGGAGGGGAGGGATGGAGGCAGGGAAGGAAGAAAGGAGCCACCCTGCTTCTTCTTCTACCCCATTTCAAATTTTAACTTTACTGATTCTTTCAAATCTGTTATCATCTGCTAATTATGAATTTTGCAGCCATAATAATCTAAGGTAGATTTTTTTAATGTAACAGTTGAAATGTAATTTAAGTGCAATTGGAACCTTTCTAAATCCGGTTGTTAAAAAAAATTCCTAGTTAAACAAAACATCTCTAATTAATGAATGCAAAAAATAATAATTTTGGTATTCAAAAACTTGTCCTCACAAAGAGAAATGAAATGTGAACTTAATACTAGATTATTCAGACAAGAAATAAAGTGTTCATTTAGAAGTATGAACATTAGCTATCAAAGTGTTTTTTAAGGCCAAGATTCTTTGGGTAATTACCTTAACTGCACACAGCCTGTGCAGATATGATTAACTTAGCTAAAGAAAGATTATGAAGGATTTACAGTGGAAAAAAAAATTGCTAGCAGATCTGATTGAGTGTGAATTTCTGCGTTTACAGATTGATGTCAGAGAATGACATTGTAGCAGTTTCATGAAATACTTCACAGCTTTAATGCACATATCAGCAGCTGCAAACTAATCATCACAGCTTGCATGGTAAACTATTAGAATCTACTAATCTGCCCACCATCAAGCTTTTTGAAGTCTTCATATGCAAGATAAGCAGATTCTGGAAATAACTAATTTAACAAGTCTGATTTAGGCATCTTTAATGGATTATTGTCTGCTATTTTACCTTTTCATAATTACATTTGATGTCTTATCAAATGTTTGACCAAATGTTTAATTATAAAATAAGATTAAAGCCTAATAACTTATGCATAACCTTACCACATTTTCTCTTATATGTGACTTTTCTCCTTCTCTTCTCCTGTGTGTTCTTGTCCTATTTTATTGTTTGCATACAAGGACCTTCAAGATACAACTAATTCTGGCAGAGGTTTTCAAATCAAACTCTCTTTTATAAACTTGATTGAAATTTAAGGTATTGAACATGACTTGAATAGCTTGGCCTGAGCTAAAACATTTTATTCCACAGATATTTTTTAAAAAATAGCCTGCTTGCCCATTCTCTATATAGTAGCCCAAGTCCATCCATTTGGTTATAAAATACCCACTTTGCTGAACAGGCAGTTTTAGAGGACACCTCTTGGGAAATGGGAATTGTCTTTATAAACCATGATAAAAGCATCCTCATCAGATGTAGATATTTCTATGGAAAATGGCTTACCCTTCCTTTTTGCAGCTAGCCTTTCAGACTCATTTTACTGACGGTGAATTAGCCTTGAGAAGGATACCTGAGGTACTGTCCATTCATCTATTTATTCATTCATTTCGAAACATTATTTGAGATCCTAGGGACAGGTTCAAGGATCCTGCTGCCATGGACATGGTACACAATTAGTTGCTGTCCTTTTTTGCCTTAGCATTTTTTGCCACATAGCTGTCTTGACCATATTGTGAAGTAAGTACTGAATAATACACAAGTAGACACATAATAAGCTTCTGTCTTCTTTGAATTTAGTGGATTCAAACAAGTGAATAACTGTTCACTTGTTTAAATGTGAAGGCAAAAGAACTAGAAAAACAAAGTCATCACTAGAAGATTATTATTAGAACTTTAGAAAACATATACGGAGACTTAACATATTACAACACACCACCCTCAGTGGGGGTTGAGAATGAATGCATTGGCCATTCAACTCTGAGATGTCAGGGCAATTAGCTAAAAGCAACCAAAAGACCATTTATCCAAAATAACTTCCTTGACCATCAATTTTGATACAAAAAATTCGTACTGTCCATTTACCTATTCATTCACTGATACCTACTATATGCTCTGTACTGTGCTAGACAATGGGGATAAAAGACTAGATAGGATACCCTGGTCCTGACTCTAGAGAAGTATACAAACTGGTTGGAGAAAGAGATGAATACATTGCCAGTTACAAAATAATGTAACAAGTGCTATAACAGGGGCAGCATAAGGCTATAATGTAACATAAGTCATATGTTGTGTATTTTTTGGTTATATTGTCTGTTGCCTCACTAGGATGAAGTTTGATTTTAAAAAAGGACTTTGTCTTCTAATTCACTGCCATATACACAGTATATGACAGGAAACTTTTATAGTTTATGAGTCTAACAGTAGTCTTTCTTAGGTTTCTTGCCTCCTATATTATTGAACTTCCACTACCACCATATCATACCTAATGGTTTTAGTCATGAAACTTTATCATCTCATTTTCTCATATCTAAAGATTCACAACATAAATGTTTCCCAACCCAACCCACTGTTCTATATGAAGGTCAGACAGTTCTCTGAAATTATTTCAAAACAAGTACTTATCAATTTATGAACTTCAGCTTCCAACTAAGATTGAGCCCTAGGGACCATAGTTGGCCTCTGCCTAAAATAATTTAAAAATAAAACAACAGTGTTTAAGATACAAGACATCAGCGAATAAAGAACAATAATCACTAAACAAGGTGAAAGCCATCCAATTGCAACATCTTAGTGTTATAAAAAGTTTCCAGGCTGTGATATGCAAGAAGTGAGCATAGATAAAGCCAGGCAACACACTTTCTGAGTCGAGGAGATGAAACTGAGAATCTAGAAAGAATGGGATGATTAGGATTTACTTTTTAACTAATGGGTTCTACAATACAGTGACAAATTAACAGGGACACTACTCTCAAGAAACTCTCTAGGTAGGGAGTCAAACATAAAAACAGATAATAAATACATGCTGGTAAAAAGAAAAATAAATATAAGTGTGGATATTCAGTCAATTTATTAAAAACTATCTCCTATTAGGAAGCCTATTCTTTATTGTCTGAGAAGGCCCCCCCCAAGCAATCTAATAATTCCAAAAAATTCCATAAACTGGCTCAGCATAACCAGAATTCCTAATGCTATTAGAATAGCTCTTTGTCTGGTACCTACAGTCAGAGGTTAAGTGGTTTTAATCTACACTTGAGGTTCTTTGATCAAATAAACCAGTTCTCTGGTCCAAAGAGTCAGGGAGAAGGGTCTCTTTTTCTAGAAGATTTCAGCTGCCCATTCTTCTTTGCATTTGCACCGACTGTCATGACCTGAGAACTTCAATAGCTGAGGTACCACAGGCCTTCAATAGCTGAGCCACCATTAATCCAACAGGGCTGACCCAGAATCCTCTTTTGTGCTTTTTTTTTTTGGTGGGTGTGAATCAAGAGCTGATTAACTAAAATCAGAGTACAATCAAGATTTTAAGTAAAATATTTCAAATTCTCTAAAAAAAAAAAAAAAACCCAAATCCTTAAGCACTCACTTATAAACAAAATTTTTACTCTTGCCTGCTCAGTTCACTCAGGCAGCTCTTCTAGTGGCCTCTACTAACTTAGTCAACCATCGACAAGTTTTAAACTCTTTAAGTACTGATGCCCTGAGCGTAATACTCTACATTTTCAAGATATCAAATGTCAATACATATCACACCCAAGCCAGAGACCACAAGTAATTTTGATGTTTATTACACACACAGGCATGTGGAAGGCAAGAAGGATTCTCTAAATGAGGGATGAAACCCACCAGCAAAAGGGCACTCTGATATCCACTAGAGGAGGGGAGATAGAAAGATACGTGGCCGGGGCTATCCCTAGGTCCCTCTTCCCCATGACATTTTTGAATCATGCCAGGAGAGACTAAGTTCTGGCAGTGGTGGGGAGACAAGGGGAGCAAGGAAGGTTGCCTTGCGTGTGATTTATAGGTGTAAAGCAGAAGTGAATGCAAAGCTTTGTTAGTCTGTCCATTTTCCCCTGGGGGAACAGGTGGCTGTCTCCAGTTTCCAACATGGCAGATATTGAACAGTTTAGCCAACTATCAATGTGCTAGGGATGACAATTCTATTTCTCTACAATAAGCAAGAACAGCAAGACAGACATGCTAACAAGTGAAATAATATAATGTGATCTATACAAAAATAGGCATATATGAGTTTCAGAAAAAGAACAAAGAATACCATCCTGTCTGAGGCATCCCAGCAAGGTTGTACTCTATCAGGGTTGTGACAGACACTGGGAACTTGACAGATAGACAAGAGAAGGAAGTGAGGCCCAAGCAAAGGGCTAGACAGAGTGAAGGGAGGCCTGAAACAATATGCACTCCATGAGAGACAGTGGCCAGCTTGGTCCTTCTGGAGCACAAAGGAAAGGGGAAAATGGCAGATGATGGCACTAAGAAGCCAGCAGGGGACAAGATGGGCAGGATCTTATAGCTGTGCTTTATCGAGTAAGTTCTGTAGAGCTCTTAAAAACCTCAAGGAAGGAAGATGGTCAGATTTTCCTTTAAAAGAATGCCTCTGGCAGTATGATTGGGAAAGGGTTGAAGAGAGATTTCAGCCCTTCCCAGCTAACTTCCCAGCAAGACAGCTGGGAAGCCTCCAGGATCATCTGTCTATAAGGAGTACTAAAGTATCATTGAGCAGGTAATGAAACCAAGAAAATTATATTTGCTAGAATTTCTATATGTGGATGGAAGAAATACTTACAAAATATAGGCTCAGACTACTTTGGGTCAAATCCTACCTCTACTGAGAAAATTCCTTCAGGGAAGGGAGGATGAGGGCTGCTATCAGGGAAGGAGCAAGAGGGACAAGTAAGTGTCTTGAAAAAGATGAATGTCTTACAGGCTTCTCGCATCTCGTGTTTGACTGAGAATTCGTAATATACCCATTTCCGCTCTGCCATTTCTCCCCTAGTCCTGGAGAGTAGTGTGACAGTCATTCAATTGCTCATTCTAAAACCTAGAAATCGAATTTGGGTCTCCCATGTGCTAAGCTGAAACAAATGCTTTCAATTCTACATCCTTCCCTATTTTCATGACCTCTGCAGTGTGACACTGTAGTTCTTCTCACTAAAGACTACCAAGGTAGAAGCTATTTTCACCCACCTCAAAGTCTAAGCTGGCCGCATGACTTGTTTTGGCTGGTAGAAAGTGGTGGAAGTGACAGTAGATTAGTTCTGAGCCTAGGCCTTAAACGGCTTCTCCTGTTTTCACTTGCTCTTTCATCTGTCATTGCTAGGAGAATAAGCCCAGGCTGGCCTGCTGGAGAGGAGAGGTATAGCAGAGCCAAATAACCTCACTTATCTCAGCTAGTATCTAGACAGCAAGGTAAACTCTAGTTATGAAAGTAAATCAAGACACATTGCAGATATACCTCGCCAACCACCCCAGAAACTTACTCGTGTGTGACACTGAGGTTTGCTGTCTGGCTTTTATGCTACAATATTAGCAATAGATACATGATGACCTTTAACTCATTTTCTTATATCCCAGATATATCAACCTATCCCATGTGTCCTGTAATTTCTACCTACAAAACGTATCTCAAATCTTTCCATCTTTTTTCCATATGCATTGCTCTACTCTAATCCAAGCACCATCATCATCTCACCTGAAATGGACTGCCAGTTCCCTACTTCCTCTCTAGACACTTATAATCCATTCTGCAAATATCAGTGGGAGTGATTTTTTTCCAAAACATAAATCAGATCCCTCAGTCATTCCCCTGTTTAAATCCCTGAATATCTTCCCATAGCTCTCAGAACTCAATCCAAACTCCTCACCATGACCTGCAGGCCCCAGCTGATCTGCCTAATATCAGGATGAAAAAGCAGCTTTTATAATACCCTCAAAACCAGTTTCTTCAAAGAAATGTGGAATCCATTTCTATTTAGAAACCTCTGTAGAAAGATGTTTTGCTATTTTAATTCATGGAATATTATTTTGGTAAATGTACCAAAGTATATCAAAATGTACCAAAGTATATCAAAAACAGTTTCTTAGGCAGACACAGAAATTGGACATAAAGATCTGATTTTACCAAAAGGCAAAAAATTAAGGTGGGGAAGGAATAAAAGGAGAGGATGAAAGGAAAAGTAACAATACATTGGGGATCCAGTGAATCACACTGAAACCACTGAAAGATAAAGTAAGACCTAGAAAAGAGGTCTACATTTGAGGCTATAGGAGCAAAGAGGTCAAAATCATGCTTTGAAAGGATGTGGACATCTGATCTTTAACTTCACACCAATGGCAGAATAGGAAAAAAAAAAAAATGGGTTACTTCTGAGGTAGGAAGTATAAGCCAGAAGATTAGACACTCCAAAACTTCCTGAGAATTGACATTAATAAGCATTACTTAATATTTGTATGGAATACTTCTGGCTAAAGAATGCTTTTGCATATTTTCCCTGCCTAATACCTGAGGAACTCAAGGTTCAATGGAATCTAATAAACAGAAATTAGTTTTCATCCTGAATTTCTCCAAGCATACTAATTTGATGATTCATAAGGCCTATGAGTTTGTGAGCCTTCCTAGAATGAATTGCCATGATTTACACTTTTGAAAGAAATATCCTTCAAGAAGCTGACTTCTAGGATCTATACGTTGAAGCATAAAGGATACCACAGATGCAAAACAATGCAAAAAGTGCTAAAACTGGTTGCTGTTGTTAAACAATGTGTTTACAGCCCCAGAATACCAAAGGCAGCACAGAGATATCTAAGAAAGGCACTTGGTGCAGTCATGGACACCAGTAAGACAGGATTCTCATCTCCCAGGAAGTGATGTTAAATGCAGTTTGTTAATGCTCTATCGCTCAACTAATAGACGCTTTCTTTCCGACAGAGCCTTCACTTTCAGCCTCTTGTAATGGGAGGGGAGAGGTGAAAATTTTAAAAAGCTGCTGGATCTGGATATTAGTGGAATTTCTCTCCAATGAACTGACAATGTACAGGTATGACAACATGGCCTGTAGCTCTTCTTGAAGAGAAGAGACTCTGCTGAGAAAATAAAATACAACAAAAATGCTGCAGGAGAGTCTTTCTAACATGCTCATTCCTCTGCCTTCTCTCACTCTGTGTCTTTCCCTAGGAATGCCACCTCCATCTTTTTTCTGTGTCAACATTGAGCTTATCCTTCAGATGCTAACTCATTCAGCCTCCCTATTAGGCTCTCAAATGATTACAGGCCCCGAGGATTTTCTCCTTCAATAAATAAGTTCAAATCACAATCATAATTCTTCTCTGTATCCCTGAAACATCACACACACCCACACACACACACACAAACACACACACACACACACAGTGTGCATTATCTCAATGAATTGTACCAGAAACTGCAAACCTACTGGTAATCCTTTTTTATGCCTTTTATTTCCCCAACACATTTACCAGTGCCAGAGTTAGATTAGGCCTCCTCTGAAGTATCTCTTGAGTTTGACTATTCCTATCCATCCCTCAGTGCACCTGCTTATAACAGCTATCTCCACTTGTTTGATCTGTGCCTCCCTTTAAAGTGTCTTGCCCAAATCTCCCATTCCAGCATATTATCCACAATGCAGACTAAGTGGTCTTACTAAAATGCAAATCAGATCACGTCACTCCTCTGAATAAAATATTTCAGTGATTCCCCTCTTCTCATGACAAGGGTCTGGATTTCTGTACGTGGTTTATGATGTTCTACACAATCTGGCCTATGATTATCTCTAGTCCAGTTTCATCTCTAGCTATTTTCCCACCTTACGTTAGCCTCTAGACTTTTGTAAATTCTACAAGCTGTGCCTGAACTCTTCTACCTGCCCTTTGACTGGCTAACTTTTATATATTTATCCTGTCTCAGCTTAGATACTTCATTTTTTTCCTGGAGCTTCCTAATGCTAGTATCAATATTCTTCCTGGGTGGTACCACAGCATCCTACAGTGATGAGGAGGAGGTGGCCTAGATCCTTCCTTTTCTGGGTAAAGGGTGGAAGCAGTGTGGATTGTTACCATGGTGTGTTCTAATATCCATGTGTCACTATGCCCTTGTTCTTTGTGTCTTCACATCTCCTCCTGTTGCCTTTTAAAGCACTTTCATAGTATGTGGTTTTGCCTAATAAAGCATTCTCATAGCAAAAAAAAATGTATATATGGTATTGTGCAAATAAATGCTCACTCCAAATTAGCGGTATATTTATTGAAGTTTAATATTGTGTTTATGATACAGAAGCATTTGCTTTAATTATAAATAAAAATGTATTTTTTTATTGCTGTTTAAGAAGATTTGGATTATCCTTATACTTTGAGGAGAAGTTTCTTATTTGAAGTATTTTGGAAATAGGTCTTTTAACGTGCAAAGATAGATATTAATCTCCCCTTCTAGCTCTCCAAGATTCAACAAAAGTGATTATACCCCCCAAAAAAATGATGGTAGTATTTTATACTACCATCATTTTATAGGCATAGGGTTCTTAGCTGCAAATAATGGAACTAACTCTAATAAAGCAGAATGCAAATATTTTAAATATTAGGGAGGTAACAGAATCTCTGGGATGGCTAAAGGATGGAGCTTGGAGGCTACCCAGCCAGTAACAATTTTCCAGGCTCCACAGTGGAATGGAGACACTACAATTGCCCTGGGTGGGCAGAGATATTATGGAAGCTGATCCCCAGGTGCTACCACTAGGACTTCTACCACTGTCCCTAATGGGTGGAGCCCATCACATGCCTATGCCCTCACTGTAAGGAAATGAAGTATTGTTGTATATCTTGGGAAGCACTTGGATTAATTGTTATACAGTTTTGTTGAAGAAGACCCCTACGGTAAGTAGCCATAACCACTAACTGAATTTAAAATTGTTAATGAGTTTCTCAAAAAAATATTAAGGTTGTCAGCTGGCGTAGTATATATCTTGCCTGTTTTCCAAGGACTTCTTTGGGCAGCACCATGTCTGTGCTGGCAAACAACTGAGACTTAATGAAAGAGTGTGGAGATATGAATGAATTAGTGCTGTATACTCTCTGAGTGCCAAATATATACCAATGGACAATAAGGTCAGGCAGAGAACAGACAGGCATTAGTGACAAGCAAAGATATGCAGAATTTCATTCTCAGCAAATCAAAAGTCCTCAACCTGGTGGGAAGAATATTGGTACTGAATGCTATCAATAAGGTGGCCAGAGAGGGTTAGAGGTGCACAATGTGCTTCCATAACATTCTATACTTCTCCAATCTCAGCACTAATCAAAAGTTGTTGAATAGTTTGTTTCCTGTAACTCTTACAGAGTTATAAGATCTGTGAAGACAGGGACAGGGACAATACCCATCTCTGTCTGGTTCATAGATAGTATGTTTATAGATATTTTTAAACATAAGTGAGTGAATGAATGAGGGTGAGAATGAAGGCACAGAGGCATTACAGGGAGGTGGGCCCCAGAGAATGGTGCCAAGGTCCAGTGGGGTGACTGGGATCAGCTCAGGCCTGATGCTGGCCACTCCCACCCGGGTCCTTTCTTTCTAATCTGTTCTCATTCTCCTTGGGAAGGATTGAGGTCTCTGGAAAACAGCCAAATAACTGTTATGGGAACAGCAAGCCCAAATAAAGCTCAAGCATCAGGAGGATCTGAGAGCTGAAAGCAACTTCTGTTCCCCCTCCCTCAGCTGAAGGGGTGGGAAAGGGCTCCCAAAGTCATAGCTCCTTTTAGGGGATTTAGAAGGCATAAAAAGGCCCCTGGCTGGGAACTTGCTTCTTCATTCTGCAGCTGGTGCCAGAACTCTGGATCCTGAACTGGAAGAAAATGTCTATCCAGTAAGTATTTCTGGGAGACTTTTTAAAAACACCTTAGTGGATTCATGATAAATGTGCTATTTCAAGAGCTCCTGAAGAGAAGGCATTGATTAACGACCTGTTTAGGAAAGACCCTTAAAGTTTGGTGGGGACATTTTTTCCTGCTTATGTATTAAAGCAACTCTCTAGAATTCAGGTCCAAATTATGGGGGATTTGTGTGACTTAGCCCAGGGTTTGGAAGCAGTCTTGAGTATGGGGATTTCAGACAGACTCGGGCTCCACTTCTTGCCCAGTCATTTCCTAGCATGTGACTTTGGACAAATTACCTAACTTTTTAAGTCTAGCTTTTCCCGTATATAGAAAGATGTCACAATAGCTTTTACTCCATTATGTTACTGTGAGATTTAAAAGAGCTAATACCATGCAAAGTTCTTTTTATGGTATGCAGGACATAGTAATTGTTGAGTAAAAGGTAATTATTATAATTGAGTCTGGTCAGAGATTCCACTTTTTTAAGTTATAAAATGAAACTGAACAGAGGAGGTAGAAAATAAACAAAAATAAAGAACCTGAATCTCCTGGTCTGACTATGATGAAAAAGTACTGTAGGTGTTGGGGACTGGTAGAAAAATGAGATCATGGGGGGAAATTATGGTATAATATGAGTGGATAATGAAAGATGAGGTACCTGACCCAAAAAGCTGTCATCTCCCAACCCCTAGGAAGGAGATTTTCTTGCCTTGAGGCAAGAAAATCAATGATGCAGTGAGCTGAGCATGTTGATAGGGTGGGAGAATACTGTGGGAAGGACCCTGTTTAGTAACAAATTTTAGGAAGTGAAGTGATGGCAGTAGGATTGATTGATTTGTATTCCGAAGTAAAGAAAAACTGCAGAGGACAGGATTAAGTTCACTGTGACCATAGAGGTCATTTCTCTTGACATCAGAGCAGTGATCTGGGACCCCCTTCCATACCTGAGTAGTCTTCCCCATCCCCAGCCTCATGTACTCCTCCCTCCCCCGTTCCCTTCCCCGTCCCCTTCCCCGGCTCCCGCCCCTCCGTCCCCTCAACCGACGGGCTGAAACTAGACTGGTAGGAGAGAACAGGCTTTGAGCTAGCCCTAGAGTGCCTTGTCTCCTGCAGCTCTGCCTCTATCTCTGCAGACTTGGAGCATCAACATGGGCTTCTTCCTTATTCTTCCACTATTTCAGGGTCGAGCATCCTGCTGGTGGTTACAAGAAACTGTTTGAAACTGTGGAGGAACTGTCCTCGCCGCTCACGGCTCATGTAACAGGTTGGTCTCGCCCATCTTTAAACCATCCTCTTTTATGTCAAAGTCTCTCTTCTCTGGCTTCCTATTCCTTGGCATCTCTCAATGCAGACTCCCCCTGTGGGTCACAGGGAGAGAGATCAGGTGGTTTGGGCTTTTTATAGCAAGAACCCATTTTCTTTCATTTGCCTTTACTTTATTTCTCTAAGGTAGAAAAACGCTACCTAATTGGAATTCTGTAAGGATCAGGATTACACCTTTGTCATCTTCAAACTGTCAGTGCCTAGTTCAGTGCCTGGCACATAGTAAATGTCCTATAAATATCTGTTCCATAGGTGTCTGAATAAATGAAGGTCCAGGGACAAGCACCTGGGAATGTGAAAGGGTGGTGGGTTCCATGCCCATTTTATTAGAGGAATGTTGGTTCTGCTGGGAGGCAGATGTAGATGCAAACCTAACTCTATCATTTCACTGTCTGTGAATCCTCTAAGTTACTTCAACATTCTGAGCCTCAATTCCCTTATCTACAAAAGCCCAAAATTTACCTCATGAGGATTTTGTGAAAATTAAGTGGAGTAATGTAAATAGAATGATTCATGCGATATCCAACACAAAGGGATCAATAGACAGTAATTATTACTATCAGTATCATTATTAGCTATAGGAAATAATCCATTTGCTTGAAAAAATTCACTGGTAAGAATCAAGGAAACACTGTCAAGCACTGCCTTTCTCAAAGGATAAATCTACCTGGGTTTTTAGGGACAAACCTAACTGTGAAAGCTGAGAGGCCTTAAGGACTCTCTTGGGTACCCCACATTTTGCAGATGAGGACACTGAGGTCCAGAGATGACATGTGAGCTGATCCTAAACCAGAAGTCAGGTCCCTGACATCCAACCCTGTGGACTTCCTGCTACAGCAGATTGACTTTCATCCAGGCAGTAGCTCACACTCACAGAGGGATATAGCTCTAGATTTTAAAGAGCCAGGATTCCTGTTTATTCATTTAAAAAGTTTTTTTCTATAGACACATCTTTTTAAAATATATTTATTCCCGTTCTTAATCCATCCTTCTACTCCTCACTCTACTAAAATATATCAAGAAATTTGAAAATCTTCTTCAAAATGAGATGGCAAAAGGCAAATGGATTGGTGTTTGGGGAGATCTAGGTGGAGAGTCCCTGTCCTCTCAAGATGCTTCTCCCTCACTCCTTCTAACCCTTTATCCACACTCCGGGGCGTCACCACATTTCCCACAGTGTGGTCTCCTAGTGAAGGAGAGTCAAGTCAGCAGACATTTTCTCAGTGCTATCCAGCGCGAGGGCTGGGAATGAAAATCACTGCCAGCTCTATGAGGAAGAAGCTGCCCAATTAGGCTGCTGATACACTCTGCCTTACCAAGGACAAGCCCAGCCCAAGGCAGGGATAAGAAGCAACGTTCTTTCTCCCCTCATCACAGGCAGGATCCCCCTGTGGCTCACTGGCAGTCTCCTTCGATGTGGGCCAGGACTCTTTGAAGTTGGATCTGAGCCATTTTACCACCTGTTTGATGGGCAAGCCCTCCTGCACAAATTTGACTTTAAAGAAGGACACGTCACATACCACAGAAGGTAAAGCAGCACTCCGTGCCCCTCCTCCTCCCCTAAGTAGGGCCTAGCTCAGCTCCTCCTCCCATGTGAGTTTTAACCTCTGGACCCAGGAGGCAACCTATATACGCACTTTCTCAGAATGTACCTAGGCCAGTGTGTCTGCCTGGACACGAGGGAATACTATCATGGAATAAAGGAGAAGCTAAAGCCTAGGGCTTTGGGGTCCAACATGCGTGGCTTTAAACCCCGTATTCAACAGGCATGACTTGCCTGGGGTAACCTTTGGCAAGATGTTAACCTCCAATTCTTGGTTTTATAATTAGTAAAATGGGAGAAATAATAGAATCTACCTCATACGTTCATTACAAGCATTAAATGAGAGCACAGTGTCTAGCACACACAAAGCACTTCATAATAATAGCTATTGTGATGCTTGTTATTATTATTAAACCATGGCCATCTTGATTCCTTTTTCTTTTTATAAAATTGGAAAGGCCACTGGTAAGAGGGTAGTGAAGGACAGAGCATGTCACGATGATACCAGAAAGAGAAGTTTTCTGAAAACAAGAGATTATTGACGCTCTAAATTGTCATTCCAGGAAACCCCTGTTAACCAAGTATTAACAAATACTTTGTCTTCTGCTTTCACGTTCAAGCCTATTAGTGGCTTTGCTGATCACCACAGATTTCAGGCATTTTGACAAGACCTGTAAAGGAACAGTGAAAGGGGACTTGAAGCAGGACAAGTTGTGTGATAATAGAAGAGAAACAGATGATGTCAAGCAGAAATGTAGCCATGACAGCTTAGTGTGGAGTTCAGATAAAGCTTCATATACCTTCGACAGATCAGGGCACTCTTTCTTCTTCATAAAAGTGCGACCGGGCGTGTTGGCTCACATCTGTAATCCCAGCACTTTGGGAGGCCGAGGTGGCTGGATTACTTGAGGTCAGGAGTTCAAGATCAGCCTGGCTAGCATGGTGAAACCCTATCTCTACTACAAATACAGAAAAATTAGCCAGGCGTGATGGTGCATGCCTGTAGTCCCAGCTACCTGGGAGGCTGAGGCAAGAGAATAGCTTGAAACCAGGAGACAGAGGTTGCAGTGAGCAGAGATTGCGCCACGGCACTCCAGCCTGGGTGACAGAGTAAGACTCTGTCTCAAATAAATAAATAAAAGTACAAAATCAGATTGCAACTGGCTGTCGACATGAGAAATCCTGGACAAGGTATGCTATCTACTCTAAGACCTGTCTGGGCAAGAGATAGAATTCAAGAACACTTAATTTTTAAAACAAAATAAATGTTAAAATTGAAGAAAAACATAAAAGAGACAGAGAGAGATTGAGAAGAATATAATTCAGCACACCATGTGTGGAATTTCCCCAGTAAGTTTAGGTTGACAGGTTGTAGGTGACGGGGGTGGGGGTCCTATGTGAACTTCCCCCAGGGCTGCATGGTGTGATACAGAAAGTTCATGCTGTCCAGCTCTGACCAACTAGGATTCTAAACCAGCTTGGCTACATATGCCAACCACTTAACTCCTCTGAACCTCAATTTCCTCATATGTGAGGTTTAGAAGACAGAAATGTAAACTCGTGGGACATTGTGTCTGCCCTGCTTGGTCACCCCAAGAAAGTGAGCTAATAAAACCCTTCATTCTTCATGTTGTGCATTTATGATTGTGACTTGATGAAGACACATAGAATGCCCATTCTAAGCTCCACATGGGTTGTACGGATTGCTCCTGTCTATACCCTTCCTTATGTTTCAATGTCCTTCAGGTTCATCCGCACTGATGCTTACGTACGGGCAATGACTGAGAAAAGGATCGTCATAACAGAATTTGGCACCTGTGCTTTCCCAGATCCCTGCAAGAATATATTTTCCAGGTTACTGAACCCAAACTGAATGTTACTCAAGACATTTTACATTAGCCCTTTTTCTCTCATGGCTTGAAAATTACTGGACTGAAAAATTCATTTGCTTCTACAGGTTTTTTTCTTACTTTCGAGGAGTGGAGGTTACCGACAATGCCCTTGTTAATGTCTACCCAGTGGGGGAAGACTACTACGCTTGCACAGAGACCAACTTTATTACAAAGATTAATCCAGAGACCTTGGAGACAATTAAGCAGGTAGGACACAGTGCTAGGTGATGTTCGGGAACTTAGAATTTGGAACTTAAAATTAAATCAACATAAATTATTCATGCTGTGAATGTTTGATTCTGACTTGATGAAGACACACAGAATGACCATTCTAAGCTCCAAATGGATTGCACTGATTGCCTCTGTCTATGATGCCTTCCTGCAATTGGTGCAATTTGGTGAAAAGAACATGAGAGCCAGATTAAGTTTCAAATCCTAGCGTTGTCAACAATGACTAGCTATTTGACATAGGACAAACATCGTTTCTTCATCTATAAATTTTTAAACACTTACATGGATTGGAGAAAACCCATATAAAATGCCTAATATATTCATTCATTCATTCATGACATAAATATTTATTGAGTGCTTTCCATATTCAGAATTTATGCTAGATGCAAGGGATAGATCAATAAGTAGGATAACATGGTCCCTGTGTTTCATAGCTTTTATAAGCTAGCATGAACGTGGTAAATACTGGGTGCTCAAGAAATTATAGCTACTGATACTGAAAATCATGCTATTTATGGTTCTAGGCAAGTATGTTGCACTAATTTGCCCCTTCTTATAGATACCTCTTATGAGAAATAAAGCTATATCTTGAATGAAATAGCATAGAACAAAATTTCAGCAATATTAGGAAGTGACAAATTTTACTGAGAACTTAGGGAATCTCAATGCAGCAGTCCTCAGATACACATTTTGAACCAATATTTATTAAGATACACCTACTTACAAGGCATTGTTCTTATCATCAGGTGACTTAATGTCTAGGTGGAGAAATGAAATATATAACTGTAATAGCACAAAGAATATGATAAGTCTTTTAAGAAGGAAAATCTTTTAAGAAAGCACAAATACTAAAGGAATAACTTCTGGAAATAGTTGGCAATGCAAGGTGGGACAGGTGAAAGAAGGTTTAAAGGGAAAGGTTTTGGGCTGGAAGTTGAACGAGAGGTATGACTTCAGGGAATTTAGGGGAAGGATATGCTAGACGGAGGGGGTAAGGCGATCAAAGGCATAGAGGTAGAAGGTGTTCGTGAAAACTGGAGAACAATCTCCTTTGACTAGACTTGCAGCATTTCTCAGTGGAGGTACTAGTATGACATTAGGCAGGGGGTGACTCATCATTATGGGGACATCCCCACACATGGGAGAGGTTTGGCATCCCTGGCCTCATCCACTAAACACCAGTCATGTTTTCAATCATTGTACTAACCCAAAATGCTCCTGACATTTCCATATCTTCCCCTAGCAGGCAATAACACTCCCAGTGGAGAACTGGTTGCCTAGAGTAGTTAATGTCAGGGGAATAGTGAGACACAGGGTAGGATGAAACTAAAAGCTTGAATAATTGGCTAAATATTTGGAATATGTTGTTTAGCTAATGGGAAGCTGCTGAAAGTTTTTGCTCAAAGAAGTAGTATGAGTAGGGCTATACTTCAAAATGTTTATTTGGGGAGCCATGTGTGAGCTATATGGGAAGGTAAAAGAGATACAGTATAGCTGGGAGACCAAGAGGTGAAATTGAAGGCCAGAAACACAAACGCAGTACTGGTAAAAATAAGAAGAAAAAAAATAGTCTCAACATTGAGTCTCAATAGCACAAGTTGATCTACAATTCTCAACAGACTATTTACTGCGTCTTAACATATACTCCCCACAGCCCTTTCTTGTTTATACTGTGTGTGTAACCATGCACAAGTGTGAGTGTAGCTCCTTTAGAGAAGAACAAAACCTGAGTTTCTAAGTCATTCCTTTGACTTTAACAGGGAATCTGTATTGTAATTACATGGTATTTTAATGAGAAATATAGAAGCTATGGTATGGCTCCAGAGTAGACTTTATTAGGAAGGGGTCAGGTTCCATTGTTACTAGCACTGTAAAATGTAATTTTAAAAATGTGAAATTTTTGATTGTTTACTCTTATTAACCAGTGCCTTTGCCTCCAGACTGATTCCCTTAAATACAATTTATTTAAGGCAGCAGTAGGAAATTTTAAAATGTAAATAAGAAATTATTACTCCACCTAGGGAATCCATAACTTCCCAAATAAAGTCCAAGTGAAGGTCTTTGTGTCTGGCCCACTCTTATTTCCCCTCCTCTATGCATGCTCTTCATGGTAGCCAGGTTAAATTACTAGTAATTGCCAAACAGCACACATTATTTCACAAGTCTATGCATTTACAGTAGGCATTTACGTTAGGATTCCCACTCCCCGGAACACACTGTCATCCTGCTCCACTTGGCTAACTCTACTCACCTTTCAAACATTAGTTGGAGTCATGTTTCTCAGGAAAACTGCCTAATCCCTCGGTCTGGACTAGATGGTGTTTCTCTATGACGCCATTGCACACTCGCAGTGCTTTATGCCAGCTTATTGGTCTAATGCAGTGCTGCCAATAGAACTTTCTGCAATAACGGAAATGCTCTATAACTGTGCTATCCCGGTGTTATTAAGCACTTGAGATGTAGCTAATGTGACTGAGGAGCTGAATTTGAAGTTCTATCTAAAAATTAGTGGTCACTATATTAATAGAACAGCACGAGTCTAGAATGAAGTTCTTGAAAGCAAAGATCTTCTCTTTCCTGGGCCCTGGTACAGTACAGTACCTGGCACATAGTGAAAGCCCAGAGCATTTGATAAATGATTGATTGAATAAATGAGTATCTTGCTTATTATTTAAATAAGTGTGCTAAAATGTCCTATGCTTTAAAAAAAAATCCCCCAAATTAATTGGAAATAATTTATAAATATATATTCCATTAATTATTCATTCAATAAATCTTTACCAAGTAGGTCCCAGGTAGAAATCTAGTGCTGATTTATCTAGCTCTTTATCCTTAAACAAGACACTTGATCTCTCTGAGACCTCAATTTATCCTTCTGCAAACAGAGATTTGTGTTACATTTGCAGTTCTAAACTTCTTATGAGACATAAAATTGAATTAAATGCTGAATGTTTTGCCTGAAATGTTTATATTTAATTAAAAGAGATCCATGGTTCTCCTAAAGTCTATTTAAATTAAGACTTTCTATACTACATGAAGCTTGAAGTCCCTTTCAGTTCCAAACTCATATAGTACTGCATGCAAGACACATAGTTGGTATTTACACAGTATCATACAAAATTGCCATTTTTTGAAATCAACAATTTTTGGATATTAGCAATTTTATACAATTAAATCTAATACAATAATAAGTGTATAAAAAAGTCTGAAGACTCAAACTTATGGCTTGAGGTCAATCTGCATATACTAAAAGTAACTAACCAGAGCCTTGTATAGTACACATCAGATAAAGAGATGTCACAGGTAACTCCAGATTCAGACACATGAGGGGCAGTGTGTTCTGCATGAAGGTGGGAACTCAAGGTGAAAGAGGGTAGAATCCAGAGAGATGAGAAGAAAGAGAAAGTGCACTTAGGGTGAGAGTTCAAGGGGTAGAGGTGACCTCAGACCTAGGGACAAAGGTATAATGTATCTTCCTTCTCTCAACGGGAGGGCATTCACTTTACTTCCGTAGGTTGATCTTTGCAACTATGTCTCCGTCAATGGAGCCACTGCTCACCCCCACATTGAAAATGATGGAACCGTTTACAATATTGGTAATTGCTTTGGAAAAAATTTTTCAATTGCCTACAACATTGTAAAGATCCCACCACTGCAAACAGGTGAGTTTACCAATCTGTCCTCTTCTGAAAACAAGTATCTGTATTGTGAGAAGGTTACTATGTTGTGAGAAAGATCAGAATATCAAAATAGCATTTTGTGCATACTTAAATTACTCTCAGATTTCAGAAATATTGCCCTCACCCCTACCCTATAAGGGTCCTAATGCCCAAGGGCATCATATCAAAGGATGACAACTTGAAAATATAGAAAGCAAGTGTCCAAGTTCTCTTCTAGAATTTAAAAATGTAGTGTGTATATATACACATATATACACACATAATATATATATATGGATTTGATCATACACAGTTTGGATTCAAACTTAGCAAACATTTATTGAGCACTTATCCATGTGCTAGGCAAAACTAAATTAAATAAGCATGTATGTGTGCATAATAGCATACATACATGTATGAGAGTGTACTAAGTATGTTGTGCTTACTTCCCAAAACTACAAACAAATCTGTTAACTCATATAAATACTATAGAAAAAAAAACTACAGCAAAAAGGAGTGTACCCAAGAATTCTCTATTCATTTTCCATTTATTGCCAGGTTCATTGTTCACCACCTTGATGATGGAATTATTTGAACGTATACAGATTTTTGTTTAGTATTATTTAGTACAGTTCTTAAAGTATAGTTCTCGGACCAAGACCATCACCTAGGAAACCGTTAGAAATACAAATCTTGAGCCCTGTCCAGGGCAGACTGAATGAGAAATTGGGGGAGTGGAGCCTGCAATCAGTATTTTAAGAAGCTCTTTATGTGATTCTGATGCACATTAAAGTCTGAGGACATTCACTTTCTAGTGAGTAAATTTTAATGTGTGTTAAGAATTACTGCACGGGGCTATTGACACAAACCCATCTAAACTATATCCTTTGGGCATCTTAAGATGTTGCAAAAGGCATTTTGCCCATTCTGAGGTTTTTTCCCTACTCCCCTGACTTAAAACCCACCTCCAGCTATTACAAGATGTGACTCCACTATGCTCCGCTTGCCACACCGTATTTGAATGCACGTTTCCAAATCTGCTGCTATTTGGATTTTCCTGGGTGATTTTGCAGCGTCACATGAAATTTCACTAAGAAGTGCAAATGATGGAGAAAATGAAAATAACCTCTCTAAAACAATCAAAATGTGTTTCTTTGCCTGTATAAGCTGTTCTAAATGCTTTGTATTAAAAAAAATAAGAGGCTGTTCCAAAGCCTTTTAAAACCACTTTATTTCAGACAAGGAAGATCCAATAAGCAAGTCAGAGATCGTTGTACAATTCCCCTGCAGTGACCGATTCAAGCCATCTTACGTTCATAGGTAACTTGAAGGCCTGCTATGAATCTTCAGGAAAACTCAAGTTTAAAGATTTGCTTTGCCTACCTTTGATATCAATCCTGATCACAATTTTTTTTTCAGAAAACTAAATTTAAACATAATTAATTTCATGTAGGCACTGTTGATTCTTGTAACTGAGCATACTGCATGTATACAAATTTGTTTGTGACTTGAGAATCAGCCCTTTCATTCACAAGCCCGTTTGTGTTTCTGAACAGTTTTGGTCTGACTCCCAACTATATCGTTTTTGTGGAGACACCAGTCAAAATTAACCTGTTCAAGTTCCTTTCTTCATGGAGTCTTTGGGGAGCCAACTACATGGATTGCTTTGAGTCCAATGAAACCATGGGGGTAAGTCTTAGATATATTTGTTGAGCTTGTGATTCTGAAGAAGGTGTGTTTAATAATGTACACTTTTTTCCTTTTTAAATGCATCAAAATATTTTCCTCATTTTTCAAGGTTTGGCTTCATATTGCTGACAAAAAAAGGAAAAAGTACCTCAATAATAAATACAGGACTTCTCCTTTCAACCTCTTCCATCACATCAACACCTATGAAGACAATGGGTTTCTGATTGTGGATCTCTGCTGCTGGAAAGGGTAAGAAAGGATACTGGATAAATGCGATATCTCCCATTGTTCCTGGAAATTAGGGGCTTTTATGGGGATGCTGCTCTCAATCGGAATCACATCTAAAATAGCAAGAGGTATGCAAGAGTCAAAAATGTAATTGAGAAAGTAGCAGGGAGTTTAGGTAATCTGAACATCAAAACTATGGTTAATGATTGAAAACTAATTGGGTCCACGAACCCCACCTGAAAACAAAAGATTCCGTGACCTCAGAGGTGAACTTAAACTTGACAGAATCACTGTGGAAACTTGAGCCCCATCCTCTCTGAGAAGGGAGAAAAAGGCTTGCGTTTCTCAGACTAGCCAAGTCACTAAAAAGACAACAGCCCCTAAAGACACAAACAGAATGGTGACAGGAAAGAAGAACAGAAAATATCTCAAAGCTGCTGTTACTTAAACAAATCCATTAAGCCGGTTTCTTTATTTTCATCCAGTGTGGGCAGGAGGAAATGATCTAATACACCTGGCTCAATAGCAGTTTCTGGGTTGTAGAATAAAGAACAGGCAGGCACTTGTGCTTAAAAAGGCATGAATCATCTCTCTAAAATTATTTGTAATTGCCTGTGCTCATGTTTGACTTTTTATTTTTGCAGATTTGAGTTTGTTTATAATTACTTATATTTAGCCAATTTACGTGAGAACTGGGAAGAGGTGAAAAAAAATGCCAGAAAGGCTCCCCAACCTGAAGTTAGGAGATATGTACTTCCTTTGAATATTGACAAGGTAACCTGCTTCTCCACAGATTTCAGATTTAACCAGAATGTTTCATCTCTCTCAGGAATTGTCCTCCTGCCTCATGTTTATACATAAAGTCTTGAAATTTGAGAGCTAGAAGGAGCTTTAAAAATAATTAAACTTCCTTCATTTTACAAATGAAACTAAAGCTCCAAAGAGTAATGTGACTTAGCAAAAGCAACTACAGCAGAGCCCGGATAAGAACCAGGTTTTTTGATTCTAAATCTGCTGTTCTTGTATCAACAAAATTGTCTTTAAAATATACTTCCTCGGTGAATAGTGCAGATCCACTGATTCCTATGATACTTTATCAATAATATAAATACTTTAAATAATTTTGAGATGAAGCATCAAAAAGTACCCTCATAGGGAAATCAGTTCATTGTTTTGGTTTTCTATAAATCTTCTGAAAAATAATGCTAGAGGTTAAAAATCATTACTAACAATAGACAGTCATCTCTTTATTTCTACTTTTTTCTTCCCTGTATTTAGAGACTATCTTTTTAGAATAACCAGAGTAACATCTAGAATTTGCAGTGTGATGGAAATACCAGTAAAAATCAATAAAATGTAATTCTAACATATAGATATGTGAATATATGCTTTCTTTTATATCTATTTGCTCCCTGGTTGCACAAAAGGGGTTATTGAAACAGCTACATGGAATGTAAAACTTTGTACCAAAGGCTTAGGTATGGTGTCGTAGAAAATAAACTCAATTTAGAACCAAACACCACTGCTCTTAAGCAAGTTTGTAAGCTCTGTGAAGAATGAGAAAGAGGGAGGAGATTGAGGTTGAGTTACAGACAGGCAAAAGGGCTTCTATAAAGGCAAGAAGGAGTTAAAAATGCAAGATTTCATCTATAAATATAAAGTAGTTGCTGAGGTTGGTTTATTTAGGGGTGTAGGGAAGATGGGTATTGGGCAGAGAGACTGGAAAGATAGGTTGGAGCAATATTGCAAAGGGCTACATAAGCCTTTGAGTGTTATATAAATAAAGGGAGCCATTTAAATATTTTAAGTGTGTATTTTAAGTGTATTTTAGGACATGATTAGATCTGTGATTCAGAAAGTTTACTCTGGCAGCATCATGGACGACAGACTGGAAAGTGAGGAGTCTAGAGTAGAGGCTAGAAGCCCTATTACAGGATTAATGCAATGAGGCAAATAAAAGGGAATAAGTATCTGAGTTAAGAAAATGGTGACTGAGAGATGAAGATGCAAAGCTGAGAAATATTTAGGCAGCAAAATCAACAGCAGTTGGTGTCTAATTACATGTGAGGGGTAAGAGAGAGGAAGGAGTTCAGGATGCCTTCAAGATTTCCACCCTGAGCAGTTGAGTGAATGATGGTATAATTCATTGAACTGAAAACACAGAAGTAAGAGGAGCCGGGCCAGGCGCGGTGGCTCACGCCTGTAATCCCAGCAGTTCGGGAGGCTGAGGCGGGTGGATCACCTGAGGTTGGGAGTACAAGACCAGTCTTATCAACATGGAGAAACCTCGTCTTTACTAAAAGTACAAAATTAGCTGGTCATGGTGGTGCATGCCTGTAATCCCAGCTACTCAGGAGGCTGAGGCAAGAGAATCACTTGAACCCAGGAGGCAGAGGTTGAAGTGAGCTGATATCATGCCATTGCACTCCAGCCTGGGCAACAAAAGCGAAACTCCATCTCAAATAAATAAATAGAAGTAAGAGGAGCTAGCTTGTAGAAAAAAGAGTACATTTTACTTTACAGATGTTAATTTGAAAGTGCCCACTAGCCATCTTAGCAAAGCATTCCATAGGCAGCTGCTATACATGGGTCTGGAGCTCCAAAAAAAGGTCATGGAGAGAGATCAATCTAGGTACCTTAAGGATTTTTGCTTTTCCCTTAGGAAGCATATCACTGACATGTAGTTGAGTGTCCCCAAAATACTCGCCAAATGGATGAGTCAGTTTTTCAGTAAACTCTTATTTTGTTAGTAATGGTAAAAATCACAATCTTCTTTAAATTAAGGGAATAAAAAAGGATCACTTAACTTAAATATTCACATTTCAAAATACAGAAAAAGGAAGGATTTTTCTAACTGTATAGTTATCATTGCCTGAAGAAATATTACCCAATTACAGAATAGGGAACTGTAATAATGATAACAAATATCTAACATCATTTAATCTGTCTCCTCTTTCTTCTAATAGTTATTGAGTAGCCACTACAACAGGCATCACACTCTTTGTTTCAGTGGATACATAAAAGAATACACTTCTGGTTCTCATGGAGCCCATTACCTAGTGTATCACAGAGAAAGAAGGCGAATCGGGAATAGCCATGCATGTCAGCACAGGGGTAGTACTCTCAGGAGGGATAAATTGATGTATTAATAGCTAGTCAGATGATAGCGCAGGGGAGATTCATGGAACATAGTTATTTGCAATGGGCAGTAATATGGCAGGTGGAGATGGGATTGAGGCAAAACAACTGAAGACAGAAAGAACGGTTTGAGGACAGACAGAGAAGTGGAGAGGGAGACATGCAGAGAGAATTGGCTATTATAATTGGTGGGAACATAGGCAAAAGTAGTAGAGTAAATGGGATAAAAAGTTATAAAAGTACATTGTAATCTTAGAAGGCTTTAAGGCCAGGCTAAGAAATCTGCACTTTATTGAACTGGTAATGGGGAGACAGTGAAGGTTTTTAAACAAAAGTAAAGCCTATAATTATTGGTATTGAAATGATAATAAAATATATAAAAATAGAGAGATGAGACTGCTAGTGGGGGGAAAATCATACTTTAGAATAGGTTTTTGAAAAGAAACATTTAAAATTTGCTTATTTAAAAATAAGGAATTTGAAAGCCAGAGAATACTGAGAGAGAAGATAGCCAAGCACAGTAGCTCCAGAAAATACCCACGGGTAGAAAATGGTAGAAACAAGAGAAGCCAGAAAAAGAAACAAGAGCCACCAGAAGGCCCTAGTTCCCACTAAGAGAGAGTAATGTCACAAAGATGAGGGCAAGTGAGGGTTATACGGTGCTCACTGCTACAGACAAGTTGAAAAGGCTGAAGACTAAGAATGAAGCATTAGGTTTGGTGATCTCTAAGGAAATAGAGTGAGAGAGACAGAAGTCAGGTTTCAGGGCTCTTAAGGTAAACAGTTGAGTATCTGGAAGCAGTTACTGAATGTACATTTTTTAAAGTTTGGCAATGAAGAGAGAAATAGAAAGGTGTTATGTCCCAGCTACTTGGAAGGCTGAGGCAGGAGGATTGCTTGAGTCCAGGAGTTTAAAGTTACAGTGAGCTGCATGCCATTGTAGTCCAGCCTGGGGAACAGAACAAGACCCTGTCTCAACAAACAAACAAACAAACAAAACAGAACAAGACCCCGTCTCATGAAACAAACAAACAAACAGGAAATCTAATTTAACAAGAAAAATAAGCAAAATAGAGCAAAGTAAACAAATTCAACTTGAAACCACATAAATAATATATTAAACAGAGACATAGACATTTGTACTTATTGTATGCATGTACATAAATATGCATACATGTGCACACCCCTCACTTCTTCCCAGCATCATCACTAAGTACCTCGAGTCCCTTATTTCACAAAATCTTGCAGAATCTTCTCCTCTATTGGCTCCCACCTCCTATCCTTTCCCTATTCTGAAAATCTTCCACTATTTACTTTTAATTCTTAGTCCACCACCAGAAAAATCTCCTGTCTTCTCTTCTTAGAATGTTCCCTTCACCTTCTTTTTTTAACCAAAATCTGGCTCTCTCCCCTAAGGACACCAGTCTCCCCAACAGTAATTTCCAGTGGAAGCAGTTTCTCCTCTGCCCAGGGTACAGCACTTTTACCACTTAGCCTGGAGTTGGGGTAGGTGTCCTTCCTCTTTGCTGCTTTCAGATCATTGTTCCCTCTATTCACGCTTAAAATTCCCCAAGTTTTCATCTCATTTTATCTAATCATATAGCCATATAGTGTGTGTGTGTGTGTATATATATATATCCTTCATACCCTCGACTTTGCCAGTACTTAAGACTATACTCCTTCCATAATCTCAGTTTCAAGCATGACACACCCTGACCTTTTATCTTTCAACATCACTTGCCCTACTGCAATTTCCACCAGGAACTTCCAATCCATTGAACACAGTACTTTCTCATTCTCTCTCACTCCGTTGAGGATTTACCTTCTCTCCTCACTCAATTTAAGCTTTACGGTCAACAATTACAATCACTTTCTCATGTAGACCTTCGTTTCCCTTGCCTTTTTCTTACTTTATCAAAGTCACTTGTCAAAACCACAACTCTAGTTAAATTCAACTCTCTACCCCCTCCATACGTATACCTCTGAGGCCCAACTAAGTGCAGACAAGGCACAATCATGTTAATGATTGGTCATGTTAATTGGTCCAATTTTAGATGCATGACCACAAATCTTTCTGCTACATTTCCCTGCTTCACTTACTCTCTCACTTTGCTAGTTAAATATTCCACACCTTCTTTCTTTAAACGTTTACCATCTCCCACTTCCCGCCTCCACACTCAGATGCAGCTGATGACTATGTTTCCTTTTTCTCTGAAACAAATGAAAGAAATCAGAAAGGAACCATAGACTTGCCACCACGTCTAGCCACCCACCAGCAGCTGTACTCATACACTGAGTTATCCATCTTCCTATCCAGAATTGATCTCTTTCATCCTCCTTCACCCTCTCAGGGAGATCACTCTCCCAATTCTCCCCATCTTTCCTAGATCACCACTTTCCTACCCTTTTCAATGGATCAGTTTTATCAGGCTCTTACAAAATCCTTCTCTTGACATTTTTGCCCCAACCAGCTACCTTCTCATTCCTCATCTTGTTGGAAGGCCTTGGTTCTCCTATCTTCCATTTCTACACTCACTTGTTGTTAAATATTCATGCCTTATGCATTTACATTTTTAGCTTTTTCTTAAACTCAAGGTTCGTACCTGCTAGTGCCAGCTCCACATCTGCATTTGGATGTCCAATAGACATCTCAAGTCTAATAAGACAAGACCTGAACTTCTCATTTTCCCCCACCAAAAATTTACTCTACCTGTAGTTCCCATCTTTGTTGTGACATCAGTCTTGCTTTGTTCAGGTCAAACACCTTGGTGTCATGCTTGATGCCTCTCTTACTTTCATGCCTCTTCCTCGTCCCATATCTTATTTAATAGGAAATCTTCTTGACTCTGTCCTCCCCTTCTTCCACTTCTCACTAACTGCAATGCTACTGGCCTAGTATGAACCATTGTTTTCTTTCAACTAGATTACTACAAGACAAACTGGTTTCCCTGATTCCACTCTTGGATCCTCCCTACTAACAAGTCTACCCTAAAAATAAATCATAGCATCTCACTCCTGTGCTGGAAACCCTCCAATGGCTTCCCATCACTCACTCACAGAGAAAGATCAAGTCCTCATAATGACCTACAAGGCTTTGTATAGCCTGGCTCTTGACCTCTACACCTTCCTTTCTTATTCTCTCCCCTTGCCCAGTCGATAGGATCCACACTGGACTCTCTGATGCTCCTCAAACAAACTCAGCATCCTCCTCCCTCAGGCCTTCACACAATTTGTTCTCTCAGCTTGAATGCTCTTCCCCAGATATGTGCATTGCTAAATTTCTCATCTTCTAAGAGTCTTGTCTCCACTGCCACCTGTTCAGAGACCTACCCTAACCATCTATTCAAATTTTAACCCATTTACCCTTCACATTTCTGATCTTCTTTCCTCTATTCTATTTTTTCTCACCACATTTGTGGTATGTTATAAAATTTATTAATTACATTTATTGTATATCTCCTTGAACTAGAATGTAGGCTTCAAGAGGACAGGGACTTCACTCTCCAAAATATCCTGAATGCCAAGAATAGAGTCTAGAACAAAATATCTAGTCAAGTATTTGATGAGATTATTAATAAGTAGATATGTGCTTAGAAAAATCTCATAGTGTCCATTGTTTTTATAAAAGAATCAGAAAAATCATGTGTGTGTGACAAGAGATCCTAGTAAACATATGGTCCAGTGGGTTTTTTTTTTCTTTTTGTCAACATAACTGTAAGGATTTTTTTTTTCAAGCAAAATCAAAACATATTCTAACTGTGAAAGAGATACACTTTCTTTCATCACTCAGGCAGTTGAAGTCTTTGTTGTTCTGCAGAAAAACATTAACTATTATTATTATTGGTTTTGAGATTTTTGTTTGGTTTTTGTTTTTTTGTTTTGCAGAGGCCTTTCTTGGGAGCCCTAAATTTTCTTCAAGGATGGTCTCATTTTACAGAAGAGAAATTGATGGCCTAAGAGGTTATGTGACTTTCCCAGTGATACGTAGCCAGTGACTGACACAGGCACAGATAGCTTTCCCAGTCACATCCCAGGGTCCCTCATCTATAGCTTCCTGCAGTTCCTCCCTGTACGTTGACCTAAAAAAGAACTCAGGAGCCAAGGCTTAGGAAGTCTGCGTTTCTGGCTGTTTGAATTCTTTCCTGCTCACTGAGGTTTCTGTTATCTTCTCTCCTAGGCTGACACAGGCAAGAATTTAATCACGCTCCCCCATACAACTGCCACTGCAATTCTGTGCAGTGACGAGACAATCTGGCTGGAGCCTGAGGTTCTCTTTTCAGGGCCTCGCCAAGGTGAGATGATCTAGAGGAAACCTCACACGGGAGTGAGCAAATGTTTCCTTCAAAGAGATTAAGAGTTTTCCTATGCATGTGCTCTATTTCGTAGCGTTTGAGTTTCCTCAAATCAATTACCAGAAGTATTGTGGGAAACCTTACACATACGCGTATGGACTTGGCTTGAATCACTTTGTTCCAGATAGGGTAATTAATCCTTCTTACTAATATTTGAACAGTGCTTTGAGTATATGCTAGTCAGGTAGAGCATATTGACTGATTGCTTGATTGATTTTTTTTCTTTCTCACAAACAGCTCTGTAAGCTGAATGTCAAAACTAAAGAAACTTGGGTTTGGCAAGAGCCTGATTCATACCCATCAGAACCCATCTTTGTTTCTCACCCAGATGCCTTGGAAGAAGATGATGGTAATGAAAGCAATTGTTGTGTCTGAATATTCTTCTTACTGCAGTTCTGTATGTTAGTTCATTAGGAAAGGAGTAAGGTTGATTATTCCGTAATACTAAAAAATGATCCTAGGCCGGGCCCGGTGGCTCACGCCTGTGATCCCAGCACTTTGGGAGGCCAAGACGAGCGGATCACGAGGTCAGGAGATCGAGACCATCCTGACTAACACGGTGAAACCCCGTCTCTACTAAAAACACAAAAATTGGCCGGGCGCAGTGGCGGGTGCCTGTAGTCCCAGGTACACAGGAGGCTGAGGCAGGAGAATGGCGTGAACCCGGGAGGCGGAGCCTGCAGTGAGTGGAGATAGTGCCACCGCACTCCAGCCTGGGCGACAAAGCGAGACTCCCTCTCAAAAAAAAAAAAAAAAAAAAAGATCCTTAATACTATAAATAGAACAGTACCGAATAATTAAACTTATTTGAAAAGAATTTTCATCTTTTGATCAGGTCTTGTTGATTACCAGTAGAAAAAAAATGTCGAAGCACCATTTGGTGTCAGGATGGAGCATCACTGTCTGCTCTAGATGAGGGAGAGAAGGAAGAAAAAATGGCAACATGAATTCTAGCTTTTTGCCTTTCCTGATGAAGACATATTTCTAAAAAATAGTAATTCTAAGAAGAGAAGCTATAATTCTAAGTATTATAGCAGATACAAGAGAATGAGAAGGAAGCTCTGTAAATCATTTTCATCCATTCTTTCAGTAAGCTAGGGCTTGAAAAAGACCCAGAGCCACACCAGCAACTCAAATACAGTAACTCAAATTGCAAATCATCAGTGTTAGTTAACTGCTTCTCGGCTGGGACAGGGAGATAGATTACAGTCTATGGGGTTAAAATATGGAAAACTACCGAGAAATGAGATAAAGAATTGTAGAGCCATTTCACACTAAATGACTTTATATATCCAGTCAAAACTATAAAAAATTTATTCTCATTTTGTTTGAAGGAAGTCAGCTTCCAGATCAATCTTAGAAACCATACATATGATATATCTTACTACTTTCAAAGTCTTTTAATACACACTTTTCATTTGATCATCACAGTTTTTACAGTATGTACAGCAGGTGCTATATTTTTATGTTACAGATAAGAACAGATCCATTTATTCAGTAAGTATTTAATGAGTACCTACTATGCTGTAGTCATTGTCATAGAATATTGAGATATAGCAGTGAGCAAGACAGACATGACACTCCCTTCTTAGAGCTTACAGTGTAGGTAGGGTACATAAAGAGTTTAAAAGACCTCTTTAGGTGGTCTCATGCCAGGTGGTACAAGAGTCAGAAAAAGAACTCAGGTCATATGGCTTTCTGTATTTGTCAATGTAATACCTCCTATATTATTTCAGTGACATTTAATCTATAGCTTGGGCTTTTAAAAACTCAATATTGCCTTATTTACTTCTGATAAACAGGTGTAGTTCTGAGTGTGGTGGTGAGCCCAGGAGCAGGACAAAAGCCTGCTTATCTCCTGATTCTGAATGCCAAGGACTTAAGTGAAGTTGCCCGGGCTGAAGTGGAGATTAACATCCCTGTCACCTTTCATGGACTGTTCAAAAAATCTTGAACATACTCTAGCAAGATATGGTTTTGGTAGCAAAACCAAGAAAATCAGCTTCAGGTCTGCAATCAAATTCTGTTCCATTTTAGCCTGCTATATGTCATGGTTTTAACTAGCAGATGCACACAATTTTGCAATGTTTTACAGAAAGCAGAGTTGAGCAAGCAACTCCTTTATCAAAAAAAAAAAAGTACATATTTAGATAATCATACTTCCTCTGTGAGACAGGCCATAACTGAAAAACTCTTAAATATTTAGTAATGAAATAGGAAATGAATGTGGACTTACTAAATGGCTTTTAATTCCTATTATAAGAGCATATTTTAGGTACCTATCTGCTCCAATTATATTTTTAACATTTAAAAACCAAAGTCCTCTACACTTGATTTATATTGTATGTGACTTTGCTGAGTCAAGGAAGTATCATGCAATAAGGCTTAATTACTAAATGTCAAACCAAACTTTTTCTCAAACCAAGGACTATCATCTAAGAGTAATTGCGGTAATTATTTTGCATATATGTAACTACTCAAAGATTATGAAGCTTATGAGTGTTAACCTTTCCACTTATTACAAGCAAGTACTATCATTTCTGATTTTATAATAAGAAAATCTATGTTTAATCAACTGAGGCCTCTCAACTAAATAATATCTCAGAGATTAAGTTACATATTAAAAGCTATGTAACATAAAAGCAAGTACATATAGTAGTGACTATATTTTAAAAAAAGAACATAAAATACTTACAAATGTAATATTTACTTAAAATCAGATTATGGGATAATGTTGGGGGATTATACTTTATTGCATCTTTTTTGTTTAATTATATTTAAGCATTGTGCAATCATTCAGGAAAAATATTAAATTATTAACATGCAAGTATTAATACATTTTAAGCCTTTTGTTTTTAAATTTCTTTTGTTCTAGAGATTATTTAAAAATAAATATTGACAAAAATAATGTTCTATATCTGAATTCTAGTATCTGTTTTAAGCTCGAAAGCATTACATACCACGATGCCTAAGATGATCGGCATGGTGTTTGACGAGGTAAAAACAGGTTGAAGGAACAAGCTAACCAGGGTACCTGATGTATCCATTTGGTCTTTATTTAGATAAGATGCAAACTCATTTTTTAAATTACAAATAGTAAAGCATACTTTTCAAAGAATACCTAAAAATACAAAAAAGTAGAAATTGTAAAGTAAAATCATCCAGAGCTCATCTAAGTTCAACTGCTCTTAAGATTTGGGTACTGGTCTTTTTCTTCTTTTCTATTCCTGTAGATTTTTTATGTAATCATTATTTTTCCATCAGTAATTACTAGATAGAACTAAAAATCTCAAAAAGAAAGAAAATGCCAGGGAACTGCATGGAATATGTCACTGTAGATAAATATCAATCCATTGGTTTCTGTCTTTAGACATGATATATGAACAGAATTCCACAAAGAAAGCTATTTTTCTATTTTTTAAAAAAGTAGAAAATTAATTACTGAAAAATTACTAAGTTTTAGACTTAAAGTCTTCAAATTACAAAAAAAAAAAAAAATCCTACAATTCCACTTCCTACCCTTGCCAATCAGTGATTCCCTGGCTTCTTCCAATTCATTTTTCATGAAGCAAGTCTCACAATTCAAGGTGACCATATCTCCTCCTGCTGTACAACCCCCTTTAGAGGTAACCAATGTGTGAAGAAAGGAAAGAGGCAAATCTACGATAACATTCTGCTAATACCATTTCACCATCATTGGCATTCTCAATTACAATTATCACTAAGATTAGAGCAAGGAGACTTAGGAGCTACTTTTCAAGTGCAAGATAGACTATAAGCTTTAAAAACTTAAATTAGAATAAGAGATATTTAAGTCATGCAGGAGAGATTAACTTGTAAATTTGGACTTTCTAGGAAACACCCACTCCTCTGAGGGATCTAGAGAATCATGTCCCATCTATAAAAAACAAAACCCTTTTTAAGAAAAATAACTCAATTGAATTAATATAAATTAACCTGTTAATAAGTAGTTATTTTAAAATAACAAGCTGTTTGAAGGTTATGTTTTCTTCCATTTTTGGTGCCTTATATTTGCCACAGCCAAGGAGAAAAGATAATAAAATCTTTGACATAATATCATCAAGGGGTAATCAGTAACTGATAACTGCCTCATGGCAGATAATCTAGACAGTCCCTGTCCTATATTCTAAAGCAGAAAAGACCAACAGACATCAAAGGGAGTCTGTCTTCCAAGGATTCTATGGCAGTATTACTCCACTATCCCACTGTCTGGCTGAGGAGCTAAATGCAGTATTTTCTTCTGTTCAACCTAATAGGAAGAGTATCAATGATTAAAGATTGTAAACACATCTCCTAAGGAATACCAAATCTGGTACAATGCAATCTCAATGGGAAAACAATCTCTGAAAGACAAGAGAAAAAAAAAACTCATTTATCCAGTTTTTTAAGATAAAAAACTTAAATTACTAAGCATTTTTATTCCTCATACTACACCCATCATGGTACTATTTTCACCATTTTAAAGAAAAGGGAAGCCACTTACTTTCCTAATGAGCAATAAAACCTACAATTTTGCAGAATTCTGTGAATTTCATAGTAGGAACAGATAATAAGTGTTAATATATATTCACCTAATAGATGCCTAAAATACATGAAGCAAAAACTGAGAGAATGCAAGGGAGAAAGAGATAATTCAACAATCATAGTTGGAGCCTATTTAATGCCTCATTTTCAATATTGGACAGAGGAACTATGCTGAATATCAAAAAGGAAACAGAACTTTAACAACACTATGAACCAAACAGGTCTAACAGACATCTATAGAGGAATCCACCTAACAATACCAGAATAGTCATTTTTGTCAAGCACACATGGAAACATTCTCCAGGCTAGACCATATGTTAGACCATAAAACAAGTCTAAATAAATTTATTTAGATCATGCTTAAAATGTTATCTGTCCACAATTGGGATACATTAGAAGTCAGTAATGCAAGAAATTTTGGCAAATTCACAAATATGTGGAAATTAAACTGCACATTCTTGAATATCCAAGGGGTCAAAGAAGAAATCATAAGAGAAATTACAAAATCCTTTATATAAATGAAAACAAACACATCGTAACAAAACTTATGGAATGCAGCTAATGCAGGGCTTACAGTAAAAGTTATAGCTGCAAGACACATATATTAAAAATACATACCTTTATTAGAAACAATAAGCACCTCAAATCAATAATTTAAACGTCCACCTTAAGAACTAAAAAAGAACAAACCACAAATAAGCAAAAAGAAATAATAAAGATTAGAGTGCAAACAAATGAAACAGAAAACAGAAAATATGAGAGAAGATTAATAAACCCAAAAATTGATTTTCTTTTTTTTTTTTTAATATCAGTATGGGCGCAGTGGCTCATGCCTATAATCCCAGCACTTTGGGAGGCCAAGGTAGGTGGATCACTTGAGGTCAGGAGTTCGAGGCCAACCTGGCCAACATGGTGAAACCCTGTCTCTACTAAAAATACAAAACTTAGCTGGGCATAGTGGTGGGTGCCTGTAATAATCCCAGCTACTCGGGAGGCTGAGGCAGAAGAATCGCTTGAACCCGGGAGGTGGAGGTTGCAGTGATCTGAGATCGTGCCACTGCACTCCAGCCTGGGCAGCAGACTGAGACTCCATCTTAAAAATAAAAAAGAAAAGAAAATATCAACAAAATTAACAAAAGTTTTAGCTAGAGTGACCAAGGAAAAACATAAAAACTTAAATTACTAAAATCAGAAATAAAAGAAGGGGTATCACTAATAACCTTAAAGATAGAGATATATATGGGAATACTATGAACAACAGTATGCCAATAAATTAGATGATTGATGTGCAATAGACAAATTCCTAGGAAGACATGACCAGCAAAAATTGACTCAAAAATAAACAGAAAATCTGAATAGACCAATTAAAGAGGTTGAATTAGTCATGTTAAAACTTCTCAAAATAAAAGCTTACCAGTAGCTTCACTGGTAAATGGTACCAAACATTTAAAGAGTTAATACCAATCCTTCACAAACTTCTCCAAGAAGTAGACATGAATAAAATACTTTCCAACTGATTCTATGAGGCATTTTACCCTCATAACAAAAACAGACAATGACATAATAAGAAAAGAAAATAAAGAAAACTACAGAAAAACATCACTTATGAGGTCATAAACGAAAGAAAAGGATTCTCAAATTCAAAAATACATAAATATATAAAAAGGCTTCTACACCATGACAAAATGGGATTTCTCCTAGGAATTTAAGGTTGGTCTAACATCCAAAAATCAATATTAATAGAATAATATAATAATCAACATTAACAGAATAAAGGACAAAGTCCATACAATCATCTCAGTAGGTGAAAATATAACATTTGAAAAACATTCAATAATCATTCATGATAAAAGATAAACATTAGAAATAAAAGGGAATTTCCTAATTCTGATAAAGAGTATCTATTTTAAAATCCACAGTTAACATTATGCTTTACAATGAAAGGCTGACGTTTTCACCCAAATCAGGAATAATACAAGGATGTCTGCTCTCATCACAACTCTTTAGCATTGTACAAGAGGTTCCAGTCATAACTACTAAGCCAAAAAGAAAAGATATAATATGTATATGATTGGGAAGAAAGAGTAAGACTGTATCTCTTCACAGATTATATAATTTGTATATAGAAGCTTCTAAGGAATTCACTTTTAAATGTGTGTGTATACAAATAGATAGATAGATAGATAGATAGATAGATAGATAGATAGATAGATAGATAGACCAATAAACAACTTCAGCCAAGTTGCTGATACAAGATCAGTATACAAAAATCAGTTATATTTATCTGCACCACAAATGAACAACCTAAAAACAAAATTGAGAAAGCAATTCTGTTTATAATTCAATTTGAAAGAATGAAACAACGTCTCTACTAAAAAATACAAAAAACTAGCCGGGCGAGGTGGCGGGCACCTGTAGTCCCAGCTACTCGGGAGGGTGAGGCCGGAGAATGGCGTAAACCCAGGAGGCGGAGCTTGCAGTGAGCTGAGATCCGGCCACTGCACTTCAGCCCAGGCAACAGAGGGAGACTCCGTCTCAAAAAAAAAAAAAAAGAAAGAATGAAACAAGTAGAAATAACCTTAAAAGAAGTTCGAGACCTGCATACAAAAACTACAAAACACAGTTGGAAAAAAAAATAAAGGATTCCTAAATAAAGGAAAAAGCATTCCATGCTCATGAATTGGAATATTTAAAATCATTAAGATGCCAATACAACTCTAATTTACCTACAGTTTCAGCCCAATCTTGATCAAAACACTAGCTTCTTTTAAGCAGAAATTGACAAGCCAACTCTAAAATCCATATGAAAATACAAGAGACCAAGAGTAGCCAGAACAATTTTGAAAAGGAAGAGCAAAGTTGAAGAACTCACATGTTCTCATTTCAAAGTCTACTACAAGGCAACAGTAATCAACAAAGTGTGGTACTGGCATAAGGATAAACATATACATTAAGTGAATAAAAGTAAGACTCCATAAATTAACCTTCACATTTTTAGTCAGTTGATTTTCAACAGAAGTGCTAAGAAAATTCAACTGGAATTTTTTTATGTTAGCCTTAGATAACAGGTATATTCAAAATATGTAAACCACAATCTCAAAAACAGCCCGGTAATAAAGAATAACTAAGATACCAAAATTTATAGTCTTAAAAATTGAATAGAATCATAATCTCAGAAACTATAAATATACTTAGTGTCATGTAAGTGAGATTTGTCAAATGAGCAAACTTAATTTTTTCCTGACTTCAAGGGAGTTCATTTGCAACCAGCAGACTTTGTATTTAAGAAAAATATTCATAAATTAAAATTATGGTGTTAATAGCTAGAGTTTTAGATGAAGTTATGTAAGTCTTAAGGTAAACATTGAACATAGAGGTTACTACAAGACATGTAATAAAGGAACTTGGCAAGATTCTGTTGCCATCCATAGGGGTATGGACAAGTCTCGTCACCTCTGTTCTTCAGTATCCTCAACATCAGAGTAACTGAATGATGTATTAGTCCATTTTCACACTGTTATAAAGATACTACCTGAGAAGGGGGATTTTTGAAGAAAAGGGGTTTAACTGACTCACAGTTCAGCGTGGGTGAGGAGACCTCAGGAAACTTAACAATCATGGCAGAAGGTGAAGGGAAAGCAAGGCATGTCTTCTCATGGCAGCAGGAGAGAGAGAGCAAAGGAGAAAGTGCCACTTTTAAAACCATCAGACCTAGTAAGAACTCAATAACTATCATGAGAAGAGCATGGGGAAAGCTGCCCCTATGATCCAATCACCTCCCACCAGAACCCTCCCTCAACATGTGGGGATTACAACTCAAGATGAGATTTGGGTGGGGACACAGAGTCAAACCATATTAGATGATACAATCTTTATGGTTCTTTCTAGCTTTGAACATTATGTATAAGACAGTAAGACCTAAGGGTTATGAGTTCTACATGCATTTAGAATTAGATAATATCCTCAGAATTGACTGATTATCTACTGTGTGCCAGGCTCTATTGCAAGCACCGTGGTGAAAGAAATAGACAAATATTCCTATCCTCATGAAGTGTACCTTCTAGTGGGTGAAGCAGGTAATAAACAATATAAGTAAGTAAAAATAAGTATGTTAGATAATGGTTAGTGTTAAGGAGAGAAAATAAAGTAGGGAAGGGGGATGTTGGGAGAACGGTGAAATTTTATGAAATGTTGGGAGAAGGGTGAAATTTTAGATAGAATGGCCAGGGAAGATCTTTCTGAGAAGGTGACATTTAGTCATGTATGAGAAAAGAATCCACAATGAAAGAAGGAGTATGGAGACTGAGGGCAGAGAAGTAGAGAGCTCTTAGGAACTGGGAGGATATGTGATGACATGCTGACTTGAAAACTGCAAAACATGAAAGATTTCTGAGCAGAGATGTAAGATGATCCTGTTTACATTTTAATAGCATCTTTTGGGTACCATTCTCAAACTATATTGCAGAAGTAGGGGAAGCTGTTAGGAAACAATCGCAGTAATCCAGGTGAAAGAGGATGAAGATTTGGACTAAAAAAATGGAATGAAAGTGATAAGAAATAGAATTCTGAATATACTTTGAGGAGGGAGCCAACACAATTTGCTGACAGACTAGGGTGAGAGAAGAATGTAAGAAGTCACAGATAACTCCAAAATCTTTCTACTGAGCATCTCGAAGAATGGAATTACCATTTATGGGAAAGTTGGCATGAAGATAGTTTAATAATTGTTTAGAGATGAATATTAGGGATTGTTTTGAACATGTTAAGTTTGAGATGTCTGTAACTATCCACATGACATATCAAGTAAGTTGCTGGATACAGGTTTCTGGAAGTGATGAGGGGTCAGAGCTGCAGATATAAATTTGGGAGTCATCACCACATAGTATGGCTTTAGTAGTTAAAGCCATAAAACTAAATGAGATCACTTAAGGAAGAGGTAGAGACAGAGGAAGAAGGGGGTTCAAAGACTGAACTCTAAGTCACTCTAACATTTACCACTCAGGCAGATAAGAATGAATTAGCAAAGAAAGAGCAAAAAATACATAGGAGAAAAAGAAAACAGACAGGGTGGGTGTTATGGAAGCAGTGTTTCAAAAACAAGTGAATGATCAAGTATTCTAAATAATGCAACAGATCAATTTAGAAGAGGATTGGAATTGACCTCTTACCTAGCAATGTGGAAGTCATTGGTTTAACTTTAAGATAAGTGTCTGTGGGATGGTGGTAAAAAAATACTTGATTGGAATGGATTCAAGAAAAAATGGGAAATACAAAATAAAGCACAAAAAATACCTTAAACAAGTTTTTCTGTAAAAGAAGGGAGAATAAGAAGAAGATAACATGGGATGATTGAGACAGACTGGGATCCAAAAGGTGGGTTTTTATAATTGAATACATTACAGAATATTTGTGTGCTAATAAGAATGATCTAGTAAAGAAAAAATGATGATTTAGTAGGGAAATTCTAGGATAATATCAATAGACAAAGGATGGAATTGAAAAGGAAAATTTCTGGGAAAATATCAATCGGCAAAGGTTGGAATCTAGAGCACATGTACATTAGATAGCTTAATAAAGTATAGAATCTATGCCACAAAGTTATCATGACAGTCATGGAATTTAAGCAGAGTAAGATTGGAAAATAGAACATTATAGTGGTTACAGTGAGTGGATTATTGGTCATGTCAGACCAGATTATTTTTGAAATCAGGGAAAACAAGAGGTGGTGGTTGCAAAGCAGAATGTCTGCAATTGAGAGTTTATGGTAAGGAATATGATAAGATCAAGGATGGAACATGGGATTGAGTGGCTAAGGAGGAGTTAAAGAGAGGAGGTCAAGCAATTTATCACATCAAAGCATGAAAAATTACCTAAGGGAACATTGAAATTCTCCAGAATTATGATGAGAATGAAGTTGGATGGAATGAGTGACCCAAGAGGTAAAATGTTCAAGGAATGAAAGTTAGCAATCTGGGAGGTATTAAACTAATTACATTAGGTGGGATGATGGATATAGAGTACAGTCTGAGAACATGAGATTCAAGCTGGGTGTTGTTTTTCATGGAGGAGAAAGGGAGAAGGGCCTAGAAATCCCAGGATAGAAGCGGTCTGGGAAATAAAACACTCTACATTAGAAAAGGCAGTAGAAATATAGTATTATCAGGATAGAGCCAGATTTTGGTTACAGCAAAAAGAAGAAGAGAAAGTTGACAAATGAAATTTAAGATAAGATTTTATTGCTGATTCACTGAGAATTCTAGGGTTTCAGCAAATGGAGGAGGAGGAGATTGGGACAGAAAAGACAATGTCTAGTGTCTTACAGAATTCAAGTCCAGAGTATGAGACAGACCAGGAAATATATGAACAGTGATGCAGGGCATCATGATATTATTTCTGGTGTACCACAAACATAAAATGGCAGAGAGGCTATGAATGTTTGAGGGAGAAAGATGTGGGGGTGTCTTGCCAGAGCAGGAATTGTTCAGAGCCTCATACCTGGTTCCCACAGACGGAGATAAGATACCTGCAGAAGGGAAGGCTTATTCTGAAGATGCAGGCATTGTCTTGAGCCTTACTGATGGTGGGTGCAGAGCATGGTCTTACTCGACGGCTGGACACTCCCTTGCCCTCTACCAAATGGCAACCTGAAGAGGGGGTCATCATAGTTACTTACTCATTCACTCACTTTCTGTGTACTCAGCACTCTTTCAAGCATTTTCCATTCATTAACTCATTTAATCCTCATAACAACTTTCTGACGTTGATACTACTTATCTGTTTACGAATAAGGAAACTGAGACACAAAGAGGTTAATGAACTTGCTCAATACCTGGTAAATAGGAAAAGAAAAGAAAAAGAATTATGCTACAAGGTCTACTCATCTAGGAAGTCATCACAGGTATCACCAATTGGCCAAACCCTAACTAAACTAAATAGAGAAAATCAAGAGCAAAAAATTAAATTTAAAAAATCATCCTCAACAGCAACAACAACAAAACTGAAGAATGCAATAAACAAGGGTTAGAGATATGATTTCAAAAGTCTCTGTAACAATAGAGGATTGTAGAAGGGAGGCCACTTAGGGGCCGTTCCTGGAGTATACAATATATGATTAACTTAATGTACAGTGTCATAAATAACTATGACAATTATAAAATCTGAAATAGACACTATTTACTGTGCTCTTCCTATATGCCATGCTAAGAGTTTTACATGGCTTTGCATGCTTAATTTTCCTACCAAGCTAGAAAGGTTGGTTTTATTATTATTTTTATTTTACAGCTGAGAGAATCAAAGCTCAGAGAGGCCAGATAACTTCCCAGTGATGAAATCAGGATTTGAAACCTGGTCTGTCTAGTTCTAAATCCTGGTTCCAGATCCTGTGGGGACTTCATTTTTTAAAGGGGAAAAATCTAAAGCTTTAATATAACAGTGCTATCATGATTTTTTAAAAACTATTAGATAGGAACATACTTAATTCTTCCAGAGACTAAGTAACAAAGTGATTTCACTATTTTATTGCTGGAGTTAATAAAAAGAAACATGAAATATAAGTATTAGGTCTGCTTTTGAAAACAAACCCATCAGGGACTTTTTCTCTAAGAACCTATCAAAGAAAATTAAACTGTGCTTTCAAAGGGAATAGAAATGTCGGTTTTGCTTATTGTTTATCTCCACTTCAGACACAAGCTGAGCACATTAAACCCACTTAAGAAATATAATATTTGTTGAAGGAATGATTGCTAAAAGATTTCATTGATGCCAGGTCAAAAAGTATCAGAAGCACTTATTCTGCTGAACTTTTCAACAACAACAACAACAAAAATACAGAAAGCCCATTTATTTACAAGACTCAAGCCTCTTTTGACAGCATTTAAAAATCTCCCTCCAAAGTGACATATCTGTGAGAGGTTTGTTCTGTGTTGACACTGTAGGATGGTGTTCAGGAGAAACAGGATTGGGATTTTCCTGTAACTACACAAATTGACAAAGTGGCTCTCTTTAAGTGGCCTGGTATGTTAACTCACCATTATTTCCTACTATTCCAAGCAGATATCTGCTAAAAGAAAAATACAAAGTCACCATGTAGTCTTATGCGTTCTCTAATTCTGTTCTAACCATTGCAGAGGTTTCTTTTTGTTTTTGTTTTGAGACGGAGTCTCTCTGTGTCGCCCAGGCTGTAGTGAAGTGGCTCGACCTCGGCTCACTGCAAGCTCCGCCTCCTGAGTTCTTGCCATTCTCCTGCCTCAGTGCCCAGAGTAGCTGGGACTACAGGAGCCTGCCATCACACCCAGCTAATTTTTTGTATTTTTAGTAGAGACGGGGTTTCACCATGTTAGCCAGTATGGTCTCGATTTCCTGACCTCGTGATCTGCCCGCCTCCGCCTCTCAAAGTGCTGGGATTACAGGCGTGAGCCACCGCGCCTGGCCTAACCATTGCGAAGTTTTTTAAAGTCCTTGATGAGTCTTCACTCAAGAACATGACTGTGGAAATCTGCATGTTGCTTTTCTGTCACTTACAGAAAAGCCACAAAGAGAACAACAACAATAACAAAAACCCTGCATACTGCATTTGCAATAACATATATAATCTAAACACTTCAAAACAAGCATAGGGCTACGAAAGTAACTGAGAAAGGACAGAAGGAATAATGGAAGAGGTTTAGAGAAAGAAAAAAAAAAAGCAAAGGGAGTAGAGAAAGATCCTGAGGTTAAAATAATGTACTTTCATTACCATGGTTTGCATGGCAAGCACAAAGCTTAGAAAAATGGGTGCAAGAGGCAAGAAGAGCTGGTGGACTAAGTCTTCCCGAATTTATTTGGTAAGGACAAGCTGAAACGATAGGGCTGCACAGAGATCCACACAGCCCAACCATATTTGCAGGAAGCAATCTGTGTCTAAAGGAGCAGCACAGAAGAGAGTCATTAGGGTGTGAAGCTGGAATACAGCCCTGGTTCCCCATTGACCCTCCCCAAACACACAAAAATAAATCCCCTGAAAATTGCTGACCCAGAAAAATTCAACTCAATAATTGATAGATAAATAAGTTTCCTACCAATGTCATAACGAATATCATAAATAGAGTGGCTTAAAATAACAAAAATTAATTGTCTCACAGTTCTGAAGCCTAGAAGTCTGAAATTAAGCTGTTGGCAGGGCTGTGTTCCCTCTGAAACCTATGAAGGCATCCTTTCCCACCTTTCCTACTTTCTGGTGGCCCCGGCATGGTTTGGTTTATGGCAGCATTCTTCCAATTCTCAATCTTTAGACGGCATTTCCCCTGCGTATCATCCCATCATCTTCCCTATGCATTTTTGTCTCTGTATCCAGATTTCCCATTTTTTAACTTTTATTTTAGGTTCAGGGGTTCATGTGACATGTGTAGGTTTGTTGTATAGGTAAACTAATGGCACAGGGGTTTGTTTTACTTACTATTTCATCACCCAGGTACTAATCCTAGTACCCAATAGCTACTTTTCCTGCTCCTCTCACTCCTCCCACCATTCACTGTCAAGTAGGCCCTAGTGTCTCTCATTCCCTTCTTTCTGTACATGAGTACTCACCATTTAGCTCCCACTTACAAGTGAGAACAAGTGATATTTGGTTTTCTGTTTCTGCATTAGTTTGCTAAGGATAATGGCTTCCAACTCCATCTATGTTCCTGCAAAATGCATGATCTCATCATTTTTATGGTTGCATAGTATTTCGTGGTGTATATGTACCACATTTTCTTTATCCAGTCTGTCATTGATGGGTTTTTAGGTTGATTTCATGTCTTTGCTATTGTGAATAGTGCTGCAATGAATACTCACATGCATGTGTCTTTATGGTAGAAAGACTTATATCCCTCTGGATATTTACTCAGTAATGGGATAAATTTGCCCTCTTAGTAAAGACATCAGTCATATTGGATCAGCACCCACCCTAATGACCTCACTTTAACTTGATTACTTTATAAATACCCTATTTTCAAAGAACGTAGCTTTCTGAACTACTTCGGAATAGGGCTTCACTATTTTTTTGAGAACTACCCGTAACGATGAGTAGTAAGAAGAAACTAGCATGACATTGATAAAAGGCAAAAAAAAAGTGGAAAGTGCTGTAAAACTTTGCAGAGAAATAAAAAACTCACCCCAAAAGGCACACAGGAATAAATGACAATTAAGAAGAAATGTGTGAGATATTTATAAAGCTGACTTTAAAACACTACTGAAACTTAAGAAGAAATCAAAGGAAAGCTGCAGGACAGACTAATGGAGAGAATCATGTTAATAAATCTGTGTATCAGAGACTCCATGTTAGAGATGTATGACAATGACAACAATTATCAGCTTCCACTGCATCTTGGTGTAACTTCTGAACACTAAGATGTAAGTACAGTTATGAAATTGGGACTTCTCCTTAACAATAGGGGCTGATATCTTCCACTACTTCCTTTCCCCTTCATGCTAGCTGGAGTGAGGATGTGTTAGGGAGTCACTTTGGGCCCTGTAGATAAAGGCAAAAGACCAGTCCTGGAGAACGAATTGGATGGAAAAAGAGTGAGAATAATGCTGAAATCCAAAAATTGTAGACAAAAATCTACAGTCCAACCTGACTAGCATATTGCCATGAAATTTTTAAATAAAATACTAACAAATGAAACCCAGCAACAAGTTAAAAGAATGATGTATCTTGAGCCATGTGGGGTTTATTCAGGGTTGCAAAGATGACTCAATATTAGAAAATTTATTACATTAAATAATTAGACTAGTATATCTAAGAAAAATTGTATAATCATCTCCAAAAATGGTAAAAAGCATTTGGAAAAATTCAACAATCATTCTGAGTGGAAATACTCAATGAACTATGCATATGTGGATATTTCCACAACATAATTAAACATATCTACTTTAGTCCAAATGCCAACATCATGCTTAATAGAGAAAAACAATATATTCCCTCTAATGTGAAAAACATCAGGATACCTAATATTTCCAATGTTAATATTTTTTGTAAATATGCCAACCACATCAATTAGATGAGACAAAGCCTTTAAAGTATTGGAAAAGAAAAGGCAAAACTAATACTATTTATGGATGATATGACTAAATACTCAAAACAATCAATTTTTAAAAACACTAAAATCAGTTTGAGAATCCAAAAATATGGTGGATACAAGCTTAAAATATAGAAAGTATTAATAAACTTATTACAATTAATAACCAGTTAGAATGTATTAGAGAAAAAAGTCCTTTATAATGAGATCAAAGATGAAAAGCTTCAGAGCAAGTTTAATGTGTGAAATTTATATGAAAACTACTTTAAAACGTGATTGCTATTATCTTGACTGTTGTGATGTAGTGATGGATACACAAACCTGCACATACAATAAAACCATACGTAATTACACACACACAAATGAGTGCAAGTAAATTTGGATAAATCTGAATAAAATAAGCAGATTATATCAATGTGAATATCCTGGTTGTGCAGGTATACTATAGAAATGTTACAGATTTACAAAATGTTACCATTGGGGGAAACTACACAACGTTTATATCTATCTCTCTGTATTTTGTTGTTGTTGTTGTTTAAGACGGAGTCTCCTCACTCTGTTGCCCAGGCTGGAATGCAATGGATCCCGGCTCACTGCAACCTCCACATCCCAGGTTCAAGTGATTCTCCCTGCCTCAGCCTCCTGAGTAGCTAGGATTACAGGCGCCTGCCACCAGCCTGGCTAATTATATATATACACACACACATATATACACACACACATATATATGCACACGCACATATACACGTATATATATATACATACACACACACACACACACACACATATATATATATATATATTTTTTTTTAGTAGAGACGGAGTTTCACCATGTTTGTCAGGCTGGTCTCAAACTCCTGACCTCAGGTGATCTGCCCATCTTTCGGCCTCCCAAAGTGCTGGGATTACAGGCGTGAGCCACCTTGCCTGGCCTCTCTATATTATTTCTTACACTGAATGTGAATCTTCAATTATATCATTAAAATGTCATTTAATAAAACACTACTGAAGGACAAGTAGATTTAAACAAATATTACACAAATACGTATCATTAAAGAAAAAAATACACATACCACGCTCTGTGGCAGGAAGACCCATCAATATGTTTATTATTCCCAAATCACTTTAAAGTTTAACATCCTTCGAATTAATATGCTGAACATTTTTTAATCAGACAAATTGATTCCAAAGTTCAAATGAAAAAATAAACAAATTAGTATGCCAGGAAAACTTTGAAAAAGCAGAGCAATTAGAGAAGACTTGCTGTTCCAGATATTAAAACAAATATAGGCTTCAATAATTAAACAGTGTGCTACTGGCACATGACTCAATAGTTAATCCAATGCAGCAGAATAAAATTGCAGAATTAGCATAAATATATACAGTACTCTTAAAAAATCTTAATTCAGTAGAGAAAATTTGAACTTCAAAACCAATATCATAGCAAATACCATTTCTCAGAAATAAAAGCTTGATTCATATCACACCATGTCCACCAGGATAAATTTTGGATGTATCAATTATTTATTGTGTTAAAAAAAAAACCCATAAAAGTAGTTAAAGAAAAAATAGGAAGTCCTCTATAACTTGCAGTAGGGAAGGCATTTCTAACTATAACTCATAAAAGAAAAAATACGAAAAATTTGGCTCTTAAAAAGTACTCTGCATGTCTAAAAAAATCACCATTAAGAAAATCACAGAAAAATATTTGTAACTTCTATCGGAGATCTTAAAGAGATAAAATATAAATGCTCCTGGGAATTAATTAGCAAATGGCCAAGAATTCAATAGAATAACAGGTAAGGAATACAAAGTTTTTTGCAGAACTATTCACAATAGTCTATATCAACTCAACCTAAGTATCCATCAGTGGATGAATGGATAAGAAAAATGTGATATAACAATGGATTATGACTCAACCATAAAAAGAATGAAATTATATCATTTGCAGCAACTTAATGAACCTGGAAGACATTATGTTAAGTGAAATAAGCCACACACAGAAAGACAAATACTGCATGATCTCACTCATTTGCAGAATTTTTAAAAGCTCATCTCCTGAAAGTACAGAGTACAGTAGAGAGTACCAGAAGCTGAGGAGGGTAGTGGAGAGGGAGGGATGCAGAGAGATTGGTCAACAGGTACAAAATTGCAGATAGATAGGAGGAGTAAGTTCTGGTGTTCCATTGTTCCATTGCTTAGTAGGATGAGTATGGTTAAAAATATCATGATATATATTTCAAAATAACTGGAAAAAAAAGAATTTTGACAGTTTTCTTGCAATTCAGGGGTCAATTTATACAAAGAATAACCCTGTATTCTTCAAGGCTTCAAATATCCTGCCAGACACAGGTAGATGAAATAATCTGTTCACAATTTTTAAAGCCTAGAGTATAACTCAGTTTTATAGAATAAAAAACAAGCACTTTTTTATTTTAATGTACATAAAAATTTTTTGTAATATATATAAAAATATATAGTCATGTATTTCTGAAAATATGAGGGAAGATTATACTGTATTGGTTTGAAATTTTGGTTTATTACCATTTCATATGATTGTGTTACTGACAGCAAAACAACTTTGAGTTGCCAATACAGCAGAACTAGATTAATCTATATTTTCAGCTGCTACAGTAATGGTGATTTCCCATGAAGGTGCAGGTATCTGAGTATTCATTCTGTATTCTGTTTTTGCTTTTTTATTATTATTATTTTTCTTTTTTTGAGACAGAGTTTCGCTCTTGTTCCCCAGGCTGGAGTGCAATGGTGTAATCTCGGCTCACTGCAACCTCTGCCACCCGGGTTCAAGCGATTCTCCTTCCTCTGCCTCCCAAATAACTGAGATTATAGGCACCCACCACCACGCCCAGCTAATTTTTGTATTTGTAATAGAGACAGGGTTTTACCATGTTGGTCAGGCTGGTTGCCAACTCCTGATCTCAGGTGATCCACCCGCCTCCGCCTCTCAAAGTCCTGGGATTACAGGCATAAGCCACCGTGCCTGGCCTTCATTCTATATTCTAATGAAGTTGTGCCCCTGTATTTACTATTAAAATTCATATTATTTCAGTAAAATTTGGTTTTCATTCTTCTCCCTCATATTATAATAGAATATTATCTTGTTTTTTAAAATTATATATACAGTTAGATTATATCATCTACATATTTTACTTCATGTTAAAAAGGCGAAGCCATTGTCCATGTTATAGAAATCAGGCTTTGAGACTGCTAAGGTAAGAAATTCTTCTCTAGGGCAAAACTGTCCTATAGAACTTCTTGCAATGATGTAAGTGTTCTATATTTGCACTGTCTTATATGATACACACCAGTCAGTGTAGCTACTGATCATTTGAAATGTGGCTAGTGTAACAGAGGAACTGAATATTTAATTTAATTTTTAACTTATAGAAATTTAAATTACTATGCACCTAGGGCTAGTGACTTCCATATGGATCACATAGCTTTAGAGTCTCTGCACACATCTGGCGCTATGGTTGAAACAGGTAATTTGAACTAGCACTAGATTCAGAGCCATTCAGATGTTAACTGAGCAGACACAGTCCGTGTCATAATGTCATACACTCCACAAGTAAGTCTGCAAAGTACTACCCTCATTTTAAAATCAATTCACCATAACATTAGCACTTTACATTGTATCTAACTATATTTTCTTATTTAAGCCTTGATAAACACCAAAAGATCAGTGGTATCATTCCCATTTTGCAGACAAATACGTCTGCAGAAGTCACAAAGTTAGTAAGTAGCAGAATGGAGATTCAAATCCATGTCTATCTAGTGCCAAAATAATTGTATTTGAATGTAAATGGCACAGTTGTCCAGAAAAAGGAGACGTCAGTAGGGGCTGAAGCTCTGGGAGAAGGCATTATAGAGTAGCATCATTTTGAACAGCTTTCGAAGAACAGGGAATAGAGAGATTTTGAGGAATAAGGACAAGCACACCAAACAAAGGAATACAGACAAATCCAGCTGGGGCATGGTATGAGCCTCTTGATACTGAGAAGGATAAATGGGGTTTGTGACAGAGAAAAGTATGGCTATGTTTGAACCAATTCGGAGAGGCCTGGGTGAGGGTTTGGGGTTTGATCTGCTAGGATATGAGAAACCATTGTTGATCTTTAAACACATGAATCAAATTATTTGTATAGTATCTGGCCAAGTTCAGCCTATTCTCTCTTTCATTATGGTTGGAATGATTACCAAATAGTTTACTTTTAACAGAAAAAAATATATAGATAACATTTCTTAGTAGAATCTGTCCTATGCTATAAATCATTGAAAATTCTCATTTCTATAAATAAAGAACATATATTCATAATTGAAGCCTGGTTAGGAAATAAACATTGCTTCATTTGCTGGTGATATGGATTTTTATCACGTATAAAAATACTGGCTTTGTGTTGAATGCTTTGATCAGCTGCATCATTTAAATCTCCTGGGTAGTTGCTACATGTAGCTTTTACTTGTTATCTAAAAGAATAAGAATCAAATGTAAATGAGAAAAGTCATCATTCACACAAAGTCTTCGTGAACTAGAATGTGAGGGAGCTGTTTCTCCACATGCAGACAGTGGTGGGAAGACCAGGGCAGTTTTTCTGCCTGCAAGTGGTAGACAGCATTTGGAGATGGATTTGAGTTTGAATCCCGGCTCTTCCATTCCTGAGCTAATTCTGGTGCCCCATTGGAAGAAAGGGATCAATGAGAGTACCTACTTCCCAACGTTACTGTGAGGATGAAAGGAAAGAGAGTTCCTAAAATGTTAAGCACAGTATCTGGCACTGAGTGAATCTAAATAAAGTGTTGATGTGGTGATGGCAGTTCATGGTGGTGGTAGCTGTTTTGGGATCATGTCAGATATTCTCTCAAGCAGGAGAAAGGACTTTAGAGTCAGGTGGACCTGGATGAGAATCCATGTTCCTCCACTTACTATTTTTGTGAACTTTAGGATAGTTCATTTAATATGGGAATAATATTCTATAAAATGGGAATAATAACAGTAAATACCTTATTTCCTTCTCTTAACAACTTATCCCTCTTTATATGATTCTTGACATGCTGCCAGACTCTTGGGTTCTCAGTAAAGTGTATTTTATCACTAATTGATAGACTATACTCAAAACATCAAAGAACAAGAGTACAGGGGCTGTATTCGAAGGAGCCTTGCCTAACCCATTTTCAGGCACATGGTAGATGTTTAATAAATACTTATTAATTTTAGTGGAATTTTACTCACTCTAAATGTTCACTCTGTAAGATCTTTCCAGAGCATGTGATTGTCTAAATACTCTCTGAAATATGTCATTCACTGTTTAGCTCTAAGAAGGTAAAACAATTACTGTTTTATAGCTAGCTAGATTTCAAAATATAATTGATTGTCACACTATACACTGGTAAGGCAGGTAGTATTCCTGATTTGCATATTTGCTTTTTAGCTCTTTTTTTTTTAAAGAGTAAACTAAAGTTCAGAAAATGTAAGTGACTTGCTCAAATATCCTCATGTTGTAAGTAATGGACAAGAGACCAAACCTCGTGTAAATTCAAATTCCATCCCTTTTTTCTTTTTTTTTTTTTGAAACTGAGTTTCACTCTTGTTGCCCAGGCTGGAGTGCAGTGGTGTGATCTTGGCTCACTGCAACCTCCGCCTCCCGCTTTCAAGCTATTCTTCTGTCTCAGCCTTCCTGAGTAGCTGGGATTACAGGCATGCACCACCATGCCTGGCTAATTTTGTATTTTTAGTAGAGACAGGATTTCTCCCTGTTGGTCAGGCTGGTCTCAAACTCCTGATCTCAGATGATCTGCCCACCTTGGCCTCCCAAAGTGCTGGGATTACAGGCATGAGACACTGCGCCCAGCCCATCCTTTTTTACCATTGTTCACTGCCTCTAAATCAAGCAAAAATTTTAAAAGGCAAAACCACAGCCCAGTTGGAGGTGTAGAAAAAGCTGAAGCAGGCTCATGTTAATGTCTATATCTGTTACTACCTATCAATGACTGCATCCCCCTTTAAAGTAAATTTGATGGATCTCAGCAGAGTGAAAAGGAATCATAGAAATCCTGGGTTCCAGCCCTGTTTTGCAGTTCACAAGCTATGTAATCTGATGTGAGTCACCTATACAAATGCTCTGATTTGAAGCTTGTCCACATCGTTGGGATAATTATATCTGCCCTATCAGTCTTCCAAGATTGTTGTAAGAGACGTAAGATGACATATATAAACATCTTTGGTAAATTGAGAGGAAGGATTCAAATGCAAGACACTAATTCAAATAATGTAACTGTTAGTATGAGAATAATAAGTGAACCAATTAGTAGTCATGTTTAAAAATCAAAAACTAAAGAAAGAAGTTAGAGGCAGATGCCAAAGAAAAAGTAAGGTCACTTTCACTTCTATTATTGAAAGCAGCGTTTTGTCATCCACACAGGTTGCTCGGGAAACCATTGCCAGTGGATTATAAATCCCTTGACTACTGGCTCTGCTCTCCAACACACACACACACACACACACACACACACACACACACACACTTCACATTGTTCTCTTAATACAGACTCACTTCACAAAATGCCTTAGGAGTAGTCCCAATGCGGTTTGGGAATGGAGAATAAAAAAATCAGAAAGTTAGAGTGGCCTTCTTGGGAAAAGGAGGAAAACAAACAGGGTCATAAATTATGTCAAGTTCCCCCTGTTTCCTGCAATCAAAAGGGAAAGTCTGTGTATCTGCAAGAACAGAAGCCACCAGGAAACACCATCCTCAGCATATGACCAGCATTAAAAATTCACAGTGCATCCATAGAACACAAGGTCCCCCATGTAACTATTTGGAAGCCATAAGGGAAATAAAAGCTCTTCAACATGTTCAGGCCATTCACCATTTGAAAAGAGTTTTTGATTCTCAAAAAAAAATGCTATGAGGTATGCAAGGCAAGTATTCTTTGTTCTTTCAAGTATTTCACTCAGCTAGTATTTACTGAACAACCACTGTGTACCAAGTACTGTCTGGACCAGTAGAACCTTCTGTGATGATGGAAACGTTCTATTTTGTGCTGTCTAGTGCCATAAATGAGGGCCACATCTTTACTGTGCACTTTAAATGTAACTAGTGTGACTGAGGAACTGAAGTTTTTTGTTTGTTTGATTGTTTGTTTGTTTGATACAAGGTCTTGCTCCTGTCACTCAGGCTGGAGTGCAATGGTGCAATCATGGCTCATTGCAGTCTGAACCTCCTGGCTGAAACAATCCTCCTGCCTCAGCCTCCTGAGGAGCTGGGACCATGGGTGAATGCCAACATGTCCAACTAATTTGGTTTTTTTTTTTTTTTTCCAATTTTTTTGTAGAGACGGGATCTCCCTATGTTACCCAGGCTGTTCTCTAACTCCTGGGCTCAAGTGGTCCTCCCACTCAGCCTCCCACAGTGCTGGGATTATAAGCATGAGCCCCTGAGCCCAGCTAGAAGTTTTAATTGGTATTTTCATAAACAAGGAAAGCTAGTCTCAATAAGCATGTTACTGCTGTCACCAAGATGTTCCTTCCCCACCCATACTCCTCCTTCTCAAGGATAAAGGCCCCAGCGCTAAAGCTGCTCTCTTTGCTTGGGCCTTGGCCCTGACCCTCTAAGTGCCCGTGTGGATGGCCAGCCTGCTCTAACTATCTGAGAAGACTCCCTCCACAGACCTCCAGGATAGGCTTCGCCACAGCCCCAGGTGCATGCCTTAGTTTCCTTATCCTGGTCGCCTGGATTTTCTCATCACCTACCGAGCTCAATATTTCTAAGGTGTCGCTGCCTCTGCTCTGGAGAAGTTTATAATATATCCAAACAGGTAAGATATATCTCCAGGAGCCAGCAAAAAAAATTTTCCTGAAAAATGTATCCTAGGATGCCGAGAAAAAGAAAGACACTAAGCTGAGCAAGGATCATGTGATGGAGATGTTAAAGATGAGTGCAGTAAAAAGAAAAGGATTTCTTATTCATGTCTTTGCAATTCATTTTAAGGGTACAGAACAGATAGTAATAATATCAATATTGACTGCTAACATATATTGAGCACTTACTATGTGCCAGGGTCCAGTTTAAGTACTTACATGTGTTATAGCATTTCATCCTTCCCAATCCCGATTTTACTGATAAGAAAGCTGAGGTACAAAGAGGTTATGGGACTTGCCCAAAATCTCACTTCTTATTAGGATTATAGTTAGGATTTGGACCAAGGTTATCTGGTTCCAGAGTTTCCACTCTTCATCACCAGCTCTGGGCTGCTCCTCAGTATTAAGCTGCTATCACTCTACTACTAATCCTACTTCTAATTACTTCCTAATTATTCTCCGTCTCTTCCTGCTTCTCCTTTCCTCTCCTGTTCCTCTCTCCTTCGTTTTGCTCGTTCCCATATTGCTGCTGCTGCTGCTGCTACTACAACTACTACTATCACTACTACTACTACTACTAGTACATCATACTGGTTAAAAGCACAGTTTCTGAGATCAGATTGTCGAGGTTTAAAATTTAGCTTCACCAGTCACAATTAGTGACTTGGCAAGTTTCTTAACTACTCTGTGGCTTAATCTCACCCATAAAATAAGGGTGATTACGTACCTATTTCACAGAATTATTCTGATGATCAAATAAAGTAATATATGTAAAGCAATTAGAACAGGTCCTGGCACATAGTGAAAGCTCAAAACATGGTATTTTGTTACCATTTCAGCTTAGTTGGAACAATTCACATAGTTATTGGTTTGTTTGTAGTTTTCTATAATTATGTCTGTTTAAATTATTTCCTAGAACACCTGGTCAAGGAATGCCATTCATTTCTGGTCCAACAGGCTTTCAGTGTCATTCCAAAATAATGAAAACAATGAAACATGTAGACAATAATACTGAATTTATTAAGCCAGTTGTTCTCACTTTTCTCCAGAAATTCAAAATTCATGACTGTGCCCAGCAAGTTTAAACACACCCAGTGGATATTCATTAACTATCTGTGATGATGATATATGATACAGCATAATTTGCCTCTTAATTATCTTGAAAATTTTTAACTCAAGAACTAAAAGATGAGCTTTCCCTGGAGAAAATGAATTTGCCTGACATAAGCAAAGTGAATGTAAGTTAAAATAACTGGAATAGGATTCATTTTTACTTTGAGCTGTTGAAGGTTTCAATGCTGAAACAAGTTTCCCACTGCAGAACTGTCTCAGTCCCTGGGAATGGAACCAATACTCACAGAATATCATTCTCTCTGATGCAGCTTAACTTGAAGTTTTGCTTCACCCATAAAGGTGCTTAGTTCTCTCATGTTATTGTCAGAAGTGAAGGCTTGAGTTATGAGTGAAAAGATTCGCCTTGGCAGGGAGGCTCTTGTAACTTAGCTTTACAAGAAAGATGAGTTCATGCAAAATAAACCCCTCCAGATGAGCCAAACCCGTTACAAGCATTGTTCTACATTCTGCTTTGAACTCATGGACTCAACTTCCATCTGTCAACTGACTCAAAATCTACAAAAGGCATGTGACATAGGCATGCACGACTCAACTGATTAAAATGTCCTCATGAGGCACTTTGCAGAAACTTATCAGTTAGAGTTTTAAATTTGCATTTGAGTTTATTTAATTAATATCTGTCTCTTCCACTTCCATGTAAGTTCATCTGGCACATAGGAGGTAATCAATGATTATTTGCTGAATAAATCAGTGACCGAATGAACAAACAGTTTAAAAACTGATTATATCCAGACATTCATTTATTTGTTCACTCAACAAATATGTATGTGTCAGTCATTCCAAGGAATACAAATCCTGGTAAAGCATTAAAATAATGGCCAGACCCTTTTCTTTTTTGTGTTGTCAAATAATAGCAATTTCTGTTACCAGTTTTGGCACCTACATAACAGCCAATAATAATAGCTATCATTTTTTAACATGAGCCAGACAATTTACACGAATACCTAGTTAAATTTGTATTATAATATTATGAAAAAAGATGTTATGAATGTGCTCATTTTAGATAAAGAAACTGAGTCATACAGAGTAAATAACTTACTCGAAATCACATTTTTAGAAGTAGTCGAAAGGGAACTCAAAATCGGGATCATCAAATTCCAAAGGCTATTTTGTGACTACCACTGTTACTCTGTTTTATAAGAGCTCACTCTTGACACTTTTTTGAAAACTTCCTTAATTGAAATATACTTTTCCTAATTCCATAGGATCCTGGGATTGGGCACTCACACATTCTCAAACATTTCAAGCATTTTCTTTTGCTCGGATATTTAAAATATGCTCACTGAGTTTGAAGGGGAAAAAATCAAATTTCAACAGGAGTCATCAAGTCCCATTAAATTGGCATCAGCCTGAAAAAACATCACACTTAGAATATAACTCATTAGTCTCTAGTTGATCAATCATGTTTAAAATTTATTTATGCCATGGATGAAAGAGATAAGTATTCTTTGTCACTAAGCTTTAACTTCTGTTGTCACATTTTATAATTTATGTAAATATTTTGCATAAGTGTACCAAGATTTTAGTAGAAATGATTAATTATTTGTCCAGGCAATCCATTTAGAAGCAAATGGATTTTTTTTTTTTCTTTACCCATTTAACATCTAGATGAGACTCAAATTCTTGAGGGACCAGTTCATTTAGCTCTTCTAGGCTGTATAAGAGGTCATCATATTTCACAGGCTCTTCAGGTAGAAAACTATAATTTATTGTGAGAAAAATATTTCTAACTTGATTGTAGGCTTTTTTCCCAGAATATGGAAGATAGTCAACACCACCACTGACTCTAAATGGAAACAAATTAGGGTATAAACATGGAAATTTTCCATTCAAAATATAAAGTTATAGATAAAAATTTAAGCCCAGATGATAGAAAATAATTATGTTCTCACAAGTCCAGTGGATATTTTGTCTATATTTTTTATCAAGAAATAATCTTACCTGACCTTGGCATTAGAAAGGGTTATATTTCTCTTAGGCAACTGGAATATTTTAATCTCATATGATTTGTAAAATTGATTGGAATTCATTTTGCTGATAGTTGCTAGAAAGGTTAGCGACAGATTTGTGCCCCACTGATTGGACAAATGTACGATGTTGTGGTACATGTCTTTTAGAGTTTCACCCCTGACTCTATTTTATGTATAGAATCATAAAATAATTTTATTTTTTATGTAACTCTGCTATCTTATTTTTTATGTACATTTAATTTTAATTACTTTTTTGCGCTTCAGGTAACTTAATAAACCGCTTTGAAATCCTTAAAATAGTAATTTAGTTCTTCATTTTCCATTCTTATTTTTTAAAACCTTATTACACTGGCTACGACCACCAGGATAAGGCTGACATGATGACAACGAGCATACTTGACTTGTTCATAACCTCAGATGGATGGCTTTCAGCAGGTTTTTGTTTGTTTGTTTGTTTTTTCTTTTTTAAAATACTTTTTACTAAATTAGGGATGTTCTTTTCTATTTCAGATTTTCTAAGAGCTTTTATTATGAATGGATGTTGATTGTTATCAAATGATTTTTCTTTTCTAAGGAGATTTAATGAGTTTTCTAGCGTCTGTTGATGTGATGAATTCCATTAACTTTCCATTGAAAGGCCAAATTTGCATTACTAGAAATAAACCAGGTTGATTTTGTTCTATTATTCTTTTTAGAAAATTCCTGGATTTGGTGTGCCAATATTTTATATAAGATTTATTATCTAGGTATGTGAAAAAAAGATTGATCTGAGATTTTCCCTTTTTTTTAAGCTCCTGTCAGATTTCATTATTAAGGTTACGTAGATCTCACAAAAAAGTTAGGAAGCATTCTCTATTTTCCTGTTTTTTAGAAGAGCTCATGTAAGATGCATTACTTCTTCCTTTCTATACATTCATATGCTGCACAACAATGTTTCAGTCAACAACACATGGCATACACAATGGTGGCCTCATAAGATTATATTGTATTTTACTGTACCTTTTCTATGTATCTGTGTGTATATGTATGTGTATATATATGTATATGTGTGTGTATATATATACATACACAAATACTTGCCATCGTGTGACAATCGCCTACAGTAGGTCACTACAGGAGCTTGCTACACAGGTTTGTGGCCTGTAGCCTACATGTATAGTAGGCTATACCAACCAGGTTTGTGTAAGTGAATTCTCTGATATCCACACAATGACAAAATCTCCCAATACATTTCTCAACATCAAGTTTCTTTAGAAGTTATAACATTTCTCAGATATTGTATTTTCTCTTCTGTCACTTTTGCCAAGTTTTTATTTTCCCAGAAATTTGTCTATTATATTCAAATTTTTAAATTTACTGACAAAAATGTATTCATAATATAGTTTTATGGTCTTTTTAATGTCTCCATTTTCGTTCCTTCTCACTTTTTGTAACTTCTCACTTTTTGTCTTGATAATTTTCACCTGAGACTTATCAATTTTATTAATCTTTTCTAAGAGACAATTTTTGATTCCGTTGTTTTTTATTGAATACTTGTTTTTCATTTCAATATGTTCTGCTTTTATTTCATTTTCCTTGTGAGCATTTTTGCACATGGCTTTTGGTGGCAGAGATGCTCATTGCTTTTGAGATGGCTAAGTCCTAGAGCTGGAATACCCTTAGCTTCAATAATTATTTACAATTTGCCAAAGTGTTTTATCAATTTACATTTTCACAAACAATGTATGAGCGTTCCAATTGCTCTATATCCTATATCCTTCTCAATGTTTGGTTTTGCCAGTCTTTTTAATTTTAGCCATTCTGGGTGGTATCTCCTTGTGACTATAATTTGCATTTTTCAAATGAGTAACAATGTCAAGTACTTTTTCATATGTTTATTGCCATTTGAATATCTCCTTTTATGAACTGTCTGTTTCTAATAAAATTTGAAATACACATTCACCTTACCCAATACTTCCACTTCTAGGAATCTATTCCACAAAAATATTCACCCTATTTATGCAAGAAATATGTATATTGAAACATTGCTTATAAAACCAAAACACTGGAAACAACTCACATGTTTTGTTTAGGGAAACATTATGAGAAACTAAGCAGTTATCTTTAGTGATGCAAATTCATGAAAAACAGTTTGAACACTTTTTTTGCCCTTAGAGATATACAGGGCAGAACCAGAGAGGAAATGTCCTACCAGATAGGAGACTTTCTATACCTTTATAAAGAGCTGCCACTTTCTGCATATATGACAGTCTCCAAAATAGATAATAGTATCTTTCCTATCAATAGCACTGATTTTTAAACATAATAAAATGAGATGAACTATGTGAATGTATTTTTAGAATGATATGAATGGTGTGCTATACGAATGTTTTTCTTAATTCTCCAAATATCCAATAAATCTATCAAAATTTTAACTGTTAAGAATTTAGTAGAAGATTTAAAGATATAATAGTAACTTCTTATAATTGCACAGTGCTTTCCAATTTAGGTTACATATTAACATATTTTCTATTGTAATAATTGTTGAGTAGAAAAAAGACAGATACCGTTGTTTTTGTTACTAGTGGTGGTGGTGGTAATATTACTATCACCAGTACCATGACTAATAACAACTAGTAGAACTAGCAGTGGTAGAAGTAATAGTGGTAGTAGTTCTATTTATGTTTATTTACTATAATCATCCTTAACATAGGAAGCCAGGTTTGAAAAGTTTCCGAAGGCCAAATAGTTAGTCAAAGGTAGATCCAGGATTAAAATCCAGACATAGTAACTCCAAATAGGAAAAAATTCTGTCTGAGAGAGTAAAGTGCCTCATTCACACAGCTGATATAAAAAAAGAGCTAAAACCCAGATCAAGGCACTCTGCCTTCAAAGTCCATGCCCTGAAATCCTGACTTTCTTTTTTACACAAACCTTGTATTAAAGTTTGGTACCCTTGGTTCCCATCGTGTACGTACTAAAAGGAAATACATTAGAAAAGACACAGGCAGATAGTCTCTGCTGCAAGAAACTTGTAAAACCAAACAACAGAATTAGGAAAGCACAACCGTAAGAGATATTTAAAGTCTGGGTAAGAAGTGTTATTTAAATAGCTACCAAACTTGTATCTGCCTTATTACCCTTCACGTCCTTTGATTAAGCATCAAGAAACCGGATTATCAAAATAAGCATGTATACAACTAATTTTAAGTGTGATTTTGGGGGGGGAAATATTAAATTACCAATATTAGTGCAATAAAGGGACTAGCCTTTGAAATAGGAAAACTGTGAAACAGTCTTCATTCTTCCTTGATGACAGATAAAGGAAAAGCTCCCATCTTGTGAGACTAGGTGTGTCCCAAATTCCTGCAGATGTAATTGGCTGTTACTGTTATAATAACAAACCTTTAAAGATTTTTTAATATTTTATGAAAATATTTCTAAAATACACTACATGTCTTCTTAAGTAGCTAATACTGACCAGTCGGCTTTCTCTGTATGCTTTGCCTTTTCTACGGTCTTTCAAGGTTCAGTTAAAATACATTCATTTGTTAAGTATATTTATCTTTTACCACCAACAAAACAAAAACAAAAAAAGTAAACAAAAACAAAGAAAAAGGAAAGCTAAATGACAACCCCAAAAAAAAAACTATGAAAAGGAGATAACAAAGCTTTCGAAAGCAGGTAAATAAAACGTAAACTAAATTACACACATGGGAATTCTTTTATGAGTGAAATAAATGCATAAATTTGGGACTGTGGCTTTATCACAGATATAATAAATTTAGACTGCTTGGAAGCATTTGCTATTTATTGCTGGTTTTTGACTATTGAGTTTCTAAAGAGATGATTATGGAATAATATTTCACAAAAGAAATCTGATTGTTATCTTTCTGCTTAAAACTCTTTAGTTATTTCTATCCATCCACAGGATAATGTCTCAAATCCATTGTATGGTTCACAGTCCTGCCACTTTCTGACCTTCCAGTCTCATTGTCCCACATTTCCCCTTGCACCCTCTGATCCAGTTACATTGAACTATTCTCAGTTTGTCAAACATATGTCCACTTTTGTGCCTACAGGCCTGTCCAGCTCTATTTCCATCTACCTGGAAAGCTCATCCCCACACCTACACCTTGCCCTCAACCTAGCTAAATCCTATCCAAGCTTCAAGTTATAGTTGAAGTATCACTTCTTCAGCAAGGATATCCCTGACTCCTAGACCAAGGTAAACACCCTAGTACATGCTCCCATAGCTGATTTAGCTGAAACACTTGGCATATTTACAACTAGTTATTTAATATATGTCTTCCCTGCCAGAATGTAAATTCCGTCAGGGTCCTAAATATGACTACTTTATCCACCATTATATCCAGCCTCCAGCACAATGCCTATCACAAATCATGGCCTCAGAAAATATTTGTTGAGCAGAAATAACCTGATTGCAGAATTATGAGTAGGTAAATTATTACTGCATTATTATTAGTTACCACATATGAGCTTAGTGACACCCTTAAACAAACAAAAAAAAAAAGAAAGAAATCAATTGGTGTCATAGCTAGGAATCAGCACAGCTGACAGAGAATATCATCAGTGTTTCAGAGACCAAAGATTGGGAACTCCTGCCAGGAGTAAAGATTATCAGTGTGCTCTTAAGAAGTTTATATTCTGATAGAGAAATCAACAACAAACAAGAAAATAAAAAATTGCTTTTCGGCTGGGCGCAGTGGATCACACCTGTAATTACAGCACTTTGGGAGGCTAAGGCCGGCAGATTACAAGGTCAAGAGATCGAGACCATCCTCGCCAACATGGTGAAACCCTGTCTCTACTAAAAATACAAAAATTAGCTGGGCGTGGTGGCAG
>NW_012104965.1:2568997-2571913 GCF_000951045.1 Mandrillus leucophaeus | reverse complement strand
GGAATTGTAAGTCCAACTAAACCTCTTTTTCTTCTCAGTCTTGGGCACGTCTTTATCAGCAGTGTGAAAATGGATTAATACAGTCAATTAGTACCAGTAGAGTGGGGTGTTCCTGAAAAGATATCCAAAAATGTGGAAGTGACTTTGGAACTGGGTAACAGGCAGAGGTTAGAACAGTTTGGAGAGCTCAGAAGAAGACAGGAAAATGTGGGAAAGTTTGGAACTTCCTAGAGACTTGTTGAATGGCTTTGCCCAAAATGCTGATAGCAATATGAACAATAAGTTCCAGGCTGAGGTGGTCTCAGATGAGATAAGGAACTTGTTGGGAACTGGAGCAAAGGTGACTCACATTATGTTTTAGCAAAGAGACTGGTGACATTTTGTCCCTGCCCTAGAGATTTGTGGTACTTTGAATTTGAGAGACATGGTTTAGGGTATCTGGTGGAAGAAATTTCTAAGCAGCAAAGCATTCAAATGGTAACTTGGGTGCTATTAAAGGCATTCAGTTTTATAAGGGAAGCAGGTCATAAAAGTTCAGAAAACATGCAGCCTGACTATGTAATAGAAAAGAAAACCCCATTTTCTGTGGAGAAATTCAAGCCAGGTGCAGAAATTTGCATAAGTAACAAGGAGCTGAATGTTAATCCACAAGACAATGTGGAAAATGTCTCCAGGGCATGTCAGAGGTCTTCATGGCAGCCCCTCCCATCACAGACCTGGAGGCCTAGGAGAAAATGGTTTCATGGGCCAGACACAGTGTGCCTGTGCTATGTGCAGTCTAGGGACTTGGCGCCCTGCGTCCCAGCCACTCTAGTCATGACTTAAAGGGACCAAGGTACAGCTCGGGCTGTTGCTTCACAGGGTGGAAACCCCAAGCCTTGGCGGCTTCCATGTAATGTTGAGCCAGCAGATGCACAGAAGTCAAGAATTGAGGTTTGGGAACCTCTGCCTAGATTTCAGATGTATGGAAACACCTGGATGCCCAGGCAAAAGTTTGCTGCAGGGGCAGGGCCCTCATGGAGAACATTTGCTAAGACAGTGCAGACGGGAACAGTGGGTCGGAGCCCCCACACAGAGTCTCTACTGAGGCACCACTTAGTGGAGTTGTGAGAAGAGGGCCACCATCCTCCAGATCCCAGAATGGTAGATCCACCAACAACTTACACCATGTACCTGGAAAAGCCACAGACACTCAATGCCAGCTCGTGAAAACAGCCAGAGGCGGGGGCTGTACCCTGCAAAGTCACAGGAGCGGAGCTGCCCAAGACCTTGGGAACCCACCTCTTGCGTCAGTGTGACCTGGATGTGAGATCTGGAGTCAAAGGAGATCATTTTGGAGATTTAAAATTTGACTGCCCCACTGGATTTCGGACTTGCCTGGGCCCTGTAACCCCTATGTTTTGGCCAATTTCTCCCCTTGGGAATGGCTGTATTTACCCAATACCTGTACCTCCATTGTACCTAGGAAAGAAGTAGCTCATAGGCAGAAGGGATTGCCTTGTCTCAGATGAGACTTTGGACCGTGGAAATGAGTTAAGACTTTGGGGGAATGTTGGGAAGGCATGACTGGTTTTGAAATGAGAAGACATGAGATTTGGAGGGGCCAGGGGCAGGATGATATGATTTGGCTCTGTGTCTCCAGCCAAATCTCATCTTGAATTGTATCTCTCATAATTCCCACGTGTTGTGGGAGGGACCCAGTAGGAGATAATTTGAGTCATGGGGTCGGTTTCCCCCATACTGTTCTCGTGGTAGTGAATAAGTCTCACTAGACCTGATGGTTTTATCAGGGGTTTCCGCTTTTGCATCCTTGTCACTTTCTGTTGCCTCTGCCCCGTAAGAAGTGCCTTTTACCTCCCGCCATGATTCTGAGGCCTCCCCAGCCATGTGGAACTGAAAGTCCAATTAAATCTCTTTTTCTTCCCAGTCTTGAGTATGTCTTCAGCAGCAGTGTGAAAACAGACTAATACATGCACTAACAGCGTGTGATTTTTGTCCTTGTGGCTAAAGATGTCCTTTTCCTTTCTTTGTCTGGATGCTAGCTATCACTCTTAATATCTGGGTTAAAAACAAAAAAGATGAATAAGCACAAATGATAATTTTTAAATTGATACATTCCATTAACTTGTAAGTCCAAGATAATTTTGTTTGATAACAGCTTTTTAATATTTTCATTTAATTGCTCATGAGAGATGAAGTATCCCCTGTCCATATTCCAGGATCATTTTCTGTCTCCTTATACCTTGTACTTTAGGGCTACAGAATACCCCCAATTCATTGTAATTCACCATGCATAATATTTGTTTCACACCTCTGAGTCCTTGTTTGTCTTGTTTCTTTTAATTAGAAGGCCTTTTTCACCCACTTTTAGCTTCAGTAGCTCCTGTTTTGTCAAAAGTCAGCTCAGAATCATTCTCTCCAGAAACTCTAAGAACCCCTCTTCTACACACCCATGCACTTTTTCGCATTGTATTAAAGTTACCTGTGTTTCGTCTTCAAGACTAAAGGCATTGACTTCATTAAAAAAATGTGTATCTATTATTGGACAGGCATTCATTTATAAATTCATTCATTGAACAAATATTTGTTGAGTGCCTACTATGAGCCAGGTGCTTGTTCTCACTGCTCTAGGCACAACAGTGACAAAGGCAATAAATTTCCTACCATCATGAAGGTGACATTTAGTGTAATTTCAGATAGCAATAAGTGCTATGAAGTGGGGAATGGGTGATTCAGGGACTGGAAATGAGTAGGGTGTAATAGAAAAGGTGATCTTAAAAGGCTCCTTTTAGAAGGTGATATTGGAGAAGATTCAGCAAAGAAGCAAAGCGAATGCCAAAAAAGGAATCTCACTGGCACAGAGAACAGCAATTTTCCCACTCTTGGAGCTGGAAGGAGTTGTTGTGCAGTAGGGGC
>NW_012104965.1:2561457-2568947 GCF_000951045.1 Mandrillus leucophaeus | reverse complement strand
TAGCTCATAGGCAGAAGGGATTGCCTTGTCTCAGATGAGACTTTGGACCGTGGAAATGAGTTAAGACTTTGGGGGAATGTTGGGAAGGCATGACTGGTTTTGAAATGAGAAGACATGAGATTTGGAGGGGCCAGGGGCAGGATGATATGATTTGGCTCTGTGTCTCCAGCCAAATCTCATCTTGAATTGTATCTCTCATAATTCCCACGTGTTGTGGGAGGGACCCAGTAGGAGATAATTTGAGTCATGGGGTCGGTTTCCCCCATACTGTTCTCGTGGTAGTGAATAAGTCTCACTAGACCTGATGGTTTTATCAGGGGTTTCCGCTTTTGCATCCTTGTCACTTTCTGTTGCCTCTGCCCCGTAAGAAGTGCCTTTTACCTCCCGCCATGATTCTGAGGCCTCCCCAGCCATGTGGAACTGAAAGTCCAATTAAATCTCTTTTTCTTCCCAGTCTTGAGTATGTCTTCAGCAGCAGTGTGAAAACAGACTAATACATGCACTAACAGCGTGTGATTTTTGTCCTTGTGGCTAAAGATGTCCTTTTCCTTTCTTTGTCTGGATGCTAGCTATCACTCTTAATATCTGGGTTAAAAACAAAAAAGATGAATAAGCACAAATGATAATTTTTAAATTGATACATTCCATTAACTTGTAAGTCCAAGATAATTTTGTTTGATAACAGCTTTTTAATATTTTCATTTAATTGCTCATGAGAGATGAAGTATCCCCTGTCCATATTCCAGGATCATTTTCTGTCTCCTTATACCTTGTACTTTAGGGCTACAGAATACCCCCAATTCATTGTAATTCACCATGCATAATATTTGTTTCACACCTCTGAGTCCTTGTTTGTCTTGTTTCTTTTAATTAGAAGGCCTTTTTCACCCACTTTTAGCTTCAGTAGCTCCTGTTTTGTCAAAAGTCAGCTCAGAATCATTCTCTCCAGAAACTCTAAGAACCCCTCTTCTACACACCCATGCACTTTTTCGCATTGTATTAAAATTACCTGTGTTTCGTCTTCAAGACTAAAGGCATTGACTTCATTAAAAAAATGTGTATCTATTATTGGACAGGCATTCATTTATAAATTCATTCATTGAACAAATATTTGTTGAGTGCCTACTATGAGCCAGGTGCTTGTTCTCACTGCTCTAGGCACAACAGTGACAAAGGCAATAAATTTCCTACCATCATGAAGGTGACATTTAGTGTAATTTCAGATAGCAATAAGTGCTATGAAGTGGGGAATGGGTGATTCAGGGACTGGAAATGAGTAGGGTGTAATAGAAAAGGTGATCTTAAAAGGCTCCTTTTAGAAGGTGATATTGGAGAAGATTCAGCAAAGAAGCAAAGCGAATGCCAAAAAAGGAATCTCACTGGCACAGAGAACAGCAATTTTCCCACTCTTGGAGCTGGAAGGAGTTGTTGTGCAGTAGGGGCATCAAGAAGAATAATGGAGCTGGAAGAGAGCGAGCAAGGCAGAAAACGATAAAGATGAGGTTTCTGCATAGGCAGTGACCACTTTATACTGTGCTTCACAAGAGTCCGGATTTTATTCTAAGTGAGACTGGCAGTTACTGGGGGTTTTGACAAGGATAGTAACTTGGTATAATGGTTTTAAAACATTACTTTGGTAGCTGCATCAAGAATAGACCACAATGGGGCAAACAAGAAAGCTGAGTGGCCAGACATGATACCCAGTACTAGGGATGTGATGATGGGCAAGAAAGAGACTTACAGAGAGCTCACAGGAGGATGACGAAGAACATGAACTCTTGAGCTGGTCTACCTGGGTCTGAACTCTGTCTCCCCCAACTTTGTTGAGTTACTTTGTGCAATTCACTTAAATTCTCTGTGCTTCAATGCATGTTTATAGCAGCACAATTCACAATTGCAAAGATATGGAACCAACCTAAGTGCTCATCAACCAACGAGTAGATAAAGAAAATGTGGTATATATGCATTATGAAATACTACTCAGCCATAAAAAGAAATGAAATATGGCCAGGCGCAGTGGCTCACCTCTGTAATCCCAGCACTTTGAGAGGCCGAGGTGGGCGGTTCACAAAGTCCGGAGTTCAAGACCAGCCTGGCCAATATGGTGAAACCCCATCTCTACTAAAAATACAAAAATTAACCAGGCATGGTGGTGTGCACCTGTTGTCCCAGCTACTCGGGAGGCTGAGGCAGAAGAATTGCTTGAACCCAGGAGGCGGAGTTTGCAGTGAGCTGAGATCGTGCCACTGCACTTCAGCCTGGGTGACAGAGCAAGACTCCATTTCAAGAAAAAAAAGAAATAAAATGAAATAATATCTTTATAGCAACTTGAATGGAGCTGGAGACCATTATTCTAAGTGAAGTAACTCAGGAATGGAAACCCAAATATCGTATGTTCTCACTGGTAAATGGGAACTAAGCTATGAGAATGCAAAGGTGTAAGAATGATATAATACACTTTGAGGATTTGGTGGGGGAAGGTTAGGAGGGGAGTGAGGAATAAAAGACCACACATTGGGTGGAGTGTACATAGCTTAGGTGAAGGGTGCACTAAAATCTCAGAAATCACCACTAAAGAACTTATCCATGTAATCAAAAACCACCTGTACCCAAAGAAAACTATTGAAATAAAAATAAAATTTAAAAAAATAAAGAACTACGTGTCACAACATTGTATGTTATGAAAATAAGTTAATTTCATTTTTATGTACTGGAGAAAAGTCTCTATGTGACAGACAGGACTAGCTGGATTTCCTAACAGTTCCTAAGCCTAGCTATGGAAGGTGACCACACCCACCTTTAAACGGGGCTTGTAACTCAGCTCACACCTGACCAATCAAGTAGTAAAGAGGGCTCACTAAAATACAAATTAGGCTAAAGCAGGAGGTAAAGAAATAGTGAACTCATATATTGCCTGAGAGCACGGGGGAGGGACAATGATAGGGATATAAACCCAGTCATTCCAGCAGGGAGTGGCAACCCTCTTTGGGTTCCCTCCCATTTTATGGGAGCTCTGTTTTCACTCTATTAAATCTTGCAACTGCACTCTCCTGTTCTGTGTTTGTTGAGGCTCCATCTGAGCTTTTCCTCGCGGTCCACTGCTGCTGTTTGCTGCCTTGGCAAACTCCCACCCCTCCTGATCCCGCAGGGTGTCTGCTGCACTTCTGATCCAGCCAGGCAGCGCCCATTGCAGCTCCCAATCGGGCTAGAGGCTCGCCATTGTTCCTGCCCAGGCTAAGTGCCCGGGTTCGTCCTAACGGAGCTGAATAGAGCTATAACACTCAGGGCATGGCCCAAGATTCCATTCCTTGGAATCCCTGAGGCCAAGAATCCCAGGTCAGAGAACAAGAGGCTTGCCGCCATCTTGGAAGCTCTAAGAACAAGGATCCCCTGGTAACATATGCTTCAGTTTCTGTGCACATAAAAACAGGAATAAGGATAGTAACTGTTTACTTCCTAGGGTTGTCATAAAGATTAATTTTAGTACTTAAATTAGTCCCTATCACAAAATGGGTTCACTGTAAATGTTAGCTAGAAACATTACAAACGGAGGACAGGGTCGCAACTCTATCAGATGGGAATGGAACTGATTGTTTACCAGGGCTATGTTGAATGTTTTTAAACAAATACTAGGAAAATTCATGGAGTAGTGCCTACTTAGTTCTGGATGCTCAGCCTAGTAGATGCAAAAATACTTAATCTGGTTAAATTATATGATCGTACTTTGTCAGGTAGATTGTTTGGGTATCGATTTGTAATTCCACACAGTGCTATTACCAATACACAAGAATCTTTGGTTTATTTTAGTATAAGTTATCTTAACTTTAAACTCGTTTTTAAATGAGTATTTCCTCCTAGTATTGTTACCAGAAAGGGGTCCTGATCCAGACCCCAAGAGAGGGTTCTTAGATCTTGTACAAGAAAGAATTTGGGGTGAGCTCATAGAGGAAAGTGAAAGCAGGTTTTAACACAGTAAAGCAATAAGGAATGGCTACCTCATAGGCAGAGCAGCAGCTTGGGTTGCTAGACTAAGGCTACTTATAGTTGTTTCTTGATTATATGCTAAACAAGAGGTGGATTATTCATGACTTTTCCAAGAAAGGGATGGGCCATTACCGGAACTGAGGGATTCTCTCCTTTTTAAGCTACATAGGGTAACTTCTTGACATTGCCATGGCATTTGTAAACTGTCACTGCGCTGGTGGGAGTAACTTTTAGCATACTAATGCATTATAATTAGCATATAATGAGCAGTGAGGAGAGCAGAGGTCACTTTCATCACCATCTTGGTTTTGGTGGGTTTGGGCAGGCTTCTTTACCACATACTGTTTTATCAGCAAGGTCTTTGTGACCTATATCTTGTGCCAACCTCCTGTCTCATCCTATGACTAAGAACGCCTTAACTTCCTGGGAATGCAGCCCAGTAGGTCTCAGTCTTATTTTACCCAGCCCCTATGCAAGATGGAGTTGCTCTGGTTTAAACGCCTCTGATGGTATCATATAAAATACATCCAAACCCTGTTATTACGGTGAGAAAAAAGTTACTCCTTGATAACAAGTAGATACTAAGAAAAGTACAGTTATCCCTACATATTAAATAATTGTGAATCTGCACCAATGGTTTACTAAATGTACACCCACCTTTGACCTAAAACTATCATTGACTTTTCATTTGTCAGCAGTGAGTCATTACAGCACAACAGCATCTTGTAGATTGTAGATGGGAATAAAATAAACTAAAGGAAATGACCTTGTAAAAAAATGTACTGAATGCCTCTGTGTAATTGCTAAAATACTGCCACAGGAGGGCCCAGTGTCTTTCCTTGAGTGCAGCGTGTTTTCTGGAAGACCTTTAAGCCTGGAGACTCCCAAGGACAAGCCCATAAAGGAGATGAATCACTTTCCAGTTCTCATCAGTGAATCACGGTTGAGATCACCACTACTTAATTTGAGCTTTTCAAACGTATGAGTCACCACACAAGTTCCTGCATTCTAAATTAGAATGAGAACAGATTTTGTGATGTTGAATCAAGTAGCTCTTAAGGGGTCTTTCTTCCTAAACCAGGGCAGTTTGCCTGGGCTGGAAGAATGGGTACATTAGATGTATTCCAAACAGCCAGCTTGGGCCTGAATACACTACCCCATCAACTTTCTGGTAACTGGCACAGTAAAGTCACTTCCTGAAGTTAGAAGGTAGAGAGAACTCCAACAAGGGTATAAATAGTGCACAGAGCAGTTCTGCTAAAACGACAGGATCCAGAGACACTCTCAGTCTTGGAAATCCTACCAACAAAGATTCAGGTATTTCCTTCTTTTATTAAAGACGTTAGCATTTTCCATTGCCTCCTGTAATCTAAGTTGTGCTGTCATCCTGAGAGTGTTCCAAAGCCACATGGATACCCTGCCTGATTCTCCAGACTCCTTTGGCTTTCTTAGTGCTAATGACCTTCCTCTCCCTTCTCCCATTTCACATCACACATACTCCACGCCCATCCCAGTTTGCTATTCTTCTGTCATTACTTGGAATTATTCTATCTCCTAAATATTAAATTCAAGCACTCCATTCACTAACTGCAACCTTTCTTCCAACATTCTCATTCAGTTACTTCCAGTCTATTATTTCTTCAGCCTCATCAGGACTTTCAGATCCTCTCTTCTTTCTCCCAATATCAGCCCTTCTTGTCTGTAATTCTTTTGCAATAATAGTTGTTACCATAAGGACACTAACAAGTAAGTCATAGCAATTAACAACAATAGCAACTAACATTTACTGAGTTATACGTTTATGCCAGGCATTGAATTAAGCACTTATATCATTTAATTAATGCCTTACATCATCTAATTCCCAGGACTACTCTATGAACTAGGTTTTGAGGACCTTAGCCAGGCTTTCATGTTAAGCTTTGCTACATCTTGAACAATTTTACACGGTCATCATTCTAATATAACTACTCATATGAAATGCTTAGTCATTATTCTAAAACCTAGACCAATGTGGTAAGGGTAGCACCATTGGCATAGTAAGAAATTGTACCTGGAATCTACACTAGTTAGACCAAGGAAATGGAGCTTAATTAAAGGCAGTTTTTGCAGCCTTATAAAGTAATTATACGGGAGGTTGGGAGTGACATAATTTGAGGTATTAGAGACTTGGTAAGCTCCTGCTCATGGCTTCCTGAAACCTGCAACCTGAAAGGACCTCACCTGGACAGGTAAAATGCCATCTCCACCAGCTGGGGCAGTGTTCTGTAAAGAACAGGAGAAAGTCAAGAAGCCACATTCACCTCATCTCCCTTAGGTGAGGTATATGAGCATCCAATGCTAAGAATGTATCCTTTGCTCTCGTAATATCGTTTGCTCTTATAAGCTTATACCAGCTCATAAACAACATAAATTGATTTCTCATAGCCCTGGATGACAAAAAAAATCACCCAACCCCCAGTGCTAAACTTAGTGTCCAGTGGTACTTATAAGGTGCTGAATTTCCCTGTTGAACTGATTCTGTTTTATTGAGATTTCAGCCCTTTGAGAGTATATACTAATGAGGTATCCTTCTCACAGATTCCCCTAGAAGGATAAAGCAATGAGAAGCTTGAACCTAGAGCTATCCCTCTTTATTAAGGGCTTTTTAAATATTGGAATTCTGTCTGTACTATAAATTTCATTTTATTACTGACTTACAACAAGATTGCTCTATAAACCTCTGGCTAGACCGATTTTATATAGTTTTGCAAAATTGTCATCTCTTCTATTTGAAAGAATATAAATGCATAGAATTATATACATAGTGTTACATAAACACACACACTAGTTTTCTATTGTTGCATAACAAATTGCAAACTTACCACAAACTTACAACAGTAAATAATACAGATTATTATCTACAGTTTCCATGGGTCAGGTATCCAGCATATTTTAGCTGGGCCCTCTGTTCAGGATCTCAAAGGTTGAATAAAATCAAGACGTCAGCTGAGCCATGTTCTCATCAGGAGACTCTGGGGAGGAATATTCTCCTGAGCTCATTCAGGTTGTTGGCAGAATTCAGTTCTTGTGGTTGTAGGACTAAAGTCTGCATTCACTACTAGCAACTGTTGGCCAGGAATCAATCTCAGCTCCGAGAGGTCACTCAAATTCATCAATTTGTAGGTTCCTCCTTCTTCAAGCCATCAGTGATACACTGAATTTCTCTCATTCTTTAAATCTCTGACTTCTGCTTCCCCAATAAGCCAGAGATCTATAAAATCACTTTTTCATGTAACATAATGTAATAAGGGGGTAACAGTAGAGGGCAGAGATTAAGGGGCTATTTAGAATACTGTCTACCACAATCCACCCTGTAGTTCCCTGATTCATCATGTCCATAAATTTCCCACATTCCCATTAGAGTATCAACTTAAAATCAAAAATTCTCATCTAAATCTCAATAGCTCATATGCCTCAAATCCCATCACATAAATCATGTAGAAATCAGGAGAGGATGGGGCTCTAGG
>NW_012104965.1:2555458-2557712 GCF_000951045.1 Mandrillus leucophaeus | reverse complement strand
CCTTTAATTCGGCCCATCCCTTGGTTTCCCATAAGGGATACTTTTGGTTGATTTAATATCTATAGAAACAATGCTAATGACTGGTTTGCTGTTAATAAATATGTGGGTAAATCTCTGTTCAGGGCTTTCAACTCTGAACGCTGTGAGACTCCTGATTTTCCACTTCAACCTCTATATTTCTCTGTGTGTGTCTTTAATTCCTCTAGCGCCACTGGGTTAGGGTCTCCCTGACTGAGCTGGTCTCAGCAAGTGGCGCCCATTCATGGGGGCTCGAATCCAGGTTGAAGGGTCACTGGAGCGATGGTTGGAATGGAAAACTAGCTGGAGGACACCCGAGTACTCTTGAAGCAATCCCCGTGGTGAGTAAGAAGGGGAGCTCGGAAGCGTCAGGGCAACAATGGAACAAGTGTGGGGTCTGGTTCGCTCCATCTTGGAACTTTTTCACACTGATGATGAGGGGGAAGGAGAGTATAGCGAAGTAACAGAAGAGGTTACAGAACATGTTTATTTACCAGGTAAAGCTAAAGCGGCAAAGGAAGGAGAGGTTCATCCCTACCCTTGTGTACCCCCTCATTGTTATTTTGAAGAAAAAGACCCTTCAGATCTTTCTTTTCCGGAGGACACTGGGAAAATGTAGTTGCCCCAGTGACTGAGCAGTGCCTCAAGCGACCACTCTTAGTTCTGTTCAGGCAGGAATTCAGCAAACTAGAAGAGAGGGTGATTTAGAGGCTTGGCAGTGCCCTGTTAGAATGCATCCCCCAGATCAACAGGGGAATATTATAGCTACATTTGAGCCTTTTCCTTTTAAATTTGGGAAAGCACATTTAGTTGATTATATCAAGGCCTGTGATGGTATCGGAGGTAATCTGCATAAAGCTACTTTTTTGGCACAGGCAATGTCAAGACTGAGAGTGGATAAAGAAAATACTCCATTTCCTGGAGCTTGTTTTAACTGTGGGAAGCATGGTCATACTAAAAAAGAATGTAGAAAAAATCAGCAAGTCAGGCCACCAGATAGGGGAAAAAAGAAAACTGTTGAGCCTGAAATATGTGCCAAGTGTAAAAAAGAAAAACATTGGGCTACTCAGTGTCACTCTAAGTTTAATAAAGATGTGAACCCGATTTTGGGAAACACCATGAGGGTCCCATCCCGGACCCCATTCTAAACAGGGGCATTTCCAGCTCAGGCCATTCCCTCACCCCTGTACATTGTCTGTCCCCCGCCACAGCTGGTAGTGCTGCAGTAGATTTATGCTGCACAAAAGCTGTGACCCTTCTGCCTGGGGAACCCCTGCAAAAGGTCCCAGCAGGAGTCTGTGGACACTTGCCAGCAGGGACAATAGGATTACTTCTAGGCAGGTCTAGTTTAAGTTTAAAAGGGGTACAAATACATACAGGAATCATTGATTCAGATTACAATGGGGAAATTCAAATTGTTGTATCTACTTCTGTTCCCTGGAAAGCAGAGCCAGGAGAGTGTATAGCACAGCTCCTGATTGTTCCATATGTGGGAATGGGAAAAAGTGAAATTGAACTAACAGGAAGATTTGGAAGCACAAATAAACAAGGCAAAGCAGCTTATTGGGTAAATCAAATTACTGATAAATGCCCTACCTGTGAAATAACTATTCAGGGAAAGAAATTTAAAGGTTTGGTAGATACAGGAGCAGACATTTCAATCATCTCTCTACAGCACTGGCCATCCATGTGGCCAATTCAACCCTCTCAATTTAACATAGTTGGAGTTGGTAAAGCCCCTGAAGTATATCAAAGTAGCTATATTTTCCATTGTGAAGGGCCCGATGGACAACCTGGGAGTATTCAACCAATTATAACTTCTGTACTTATACATTTATGGGGGAGAGATTTATTACAACAATGGGGAGTACAAGTTCTAATTCCAGAACAATTATATAGCCCTCAAAGTCAACATTTGATGCATGAAATGGGGTATGTCCCTGGTATGGGACTGGAAAAAAATTTGCAAGGTTTGAAGAAACCGCTTCAAGTGGAAAAACAAAGTCTCCGCCAAAAGTTAGGAAATAATTTTTGATGGTAGCCATTGTTAAGCCTCCAGAACCTATACCTTTAAAATGGTTAACAGATAAGTCAATTTGGATAGAACAATGGCTGCTAAGTAAAGAGAAACTGGAGGCTTTAGAGAAATTAGTTACTGAACAATTAGAAAATGGGCACATAGCTCCAACATTTTCCCCTTGGAATTCTCCAGTTTTTGTAATTAAGAAAAAATCAG
>NW_012104965.1:2535037-2549168 GCF_000951045.1 Mandrillus leucophaeus | reverse complement strand
ATTTTATATAGTTTTGCAAAATTGTCATCTCTTCTATTTGAAAGAATATAAATGCATAGAATTATATACATAGTGTTACATAAACACACACACTAGTTTTCTATTGTTGCATAACAAATTGCAAACTTACCACAAACTTACAACAGTAAATAATACAGATTATTATCTACAGTTTCCATGGGTCAGGTATCCAGCATATTTTAGCTGGGCCCTCTGTTCAGGATCTCAAAGGTTGAATAAAATCAAGACGTCAGCTGAGCCATGTTCTCATCAGGAGACTCTGGGGAGGAATATTCTCCTGAGCTCATTCAGGTTGTTGGCAGAATTCAGTTCTTGTGGTTGTAGGACTAAAGTCTGCATTCACTACTAGCAACTGTTGGCCAGGAATCAATCTCAGCTCCTAGAGGTCACTCAAATTCATCAATTTGTAGGTTCCTCCTTCTTCAAGCCATCAGTGATACACTGAATTTCTCTCATTCTTTAAATCTCTGACTTCTGCTTCCCCAATAAGCCAGAGATCTATAAAATCACTTTTTCATGTAACATAATGTAATAAGGGGGTAACAGTAGAGGGCAGAGATTAAGGGGCTATTTAGAATACTGTCTACCACAATCCACCCTGTAGTTCCCTGATTCATCATGTCCATAAATTTCCCACATTCCCATTAGAGTATCAACTTAAAATCAAAAATTCTCATCTAAATCTCAATAGCTCATATGCCTCAAATCCCATCACATAAATCATGTAGAAATCAGGAGAGGATGGGGCTCTAGGGTAATCCATAATAACAGTTCCCAGGCAGGCACAATTCCTCTCTATCTATGGACCTGTAAAACTAAAGAGACATGTTATGATCCTCCATACTCCAAACATACAATAGTGGGGCAAACATAGGATAATAGTTATACACATTGCAATTCAAAAAAGGCATGATATTTAGACTTTATTGATGTCATGGAACTTTTAGGAGGAAATTGGTATTCCACTGGGCCCTGATACTAAAGATGAGGTCTGGGTCACCCTAGCTATTTCCTACCCACTCACCACCTCTCCCGCCATGCCTGCCTTTTCCTTCTCTTTTCTGCAGGATGAGGCAGACAGGTCTGGGTGAAGGAGTACCTCCTGGCAAGTATGGGAACTATGGCTATGCTAACAGTGAGTATAGTGCCTGTGAGGAAGAAAATGAGAGACTCACTGAAAGTCTGAGAAGCAAAGTCACTGCTACAAAATCTCTTTCCATTGAAGTGGACCATGAAGCTAAAATCAAAATAAATTATTAGCTGAAATGAACTCATGATTTGACTCTAAAGTGAAGTGATGCAAGTAACTGTGAGTTTGGAATTTGTTCCAATTTAATGACTTGAAGTACCATTTTGATAAAAATCAACATCAAAACATTCCTCATTTTCAAATACTGTTGGGAGCAGGCCCCCCAAAATTTGGCCATAAGCTGGCCCCAAAGCTGGCCATAAACAAAATCTCTGCAGCACTGTAACATGTTCATAATGGCCCTAACGCCAACGCTGGAAGGTTGTGGGTTTACGGGAATGAGGGCAAGGAACACCTGACCCGCCCAGGGCAGAAACCCACTTAAAGGCATTTTTAAGCCACAAACAATAGCATGAGTGATCTGTGCCTTAAGGACATGCTCCTGCTGGAGTTAACTAGGCCAACCTATTCCTTTAATTCGGCCCATCCCTTGGTTTCCCATAAGGGATACTTTTGGTTGATTTAATATCTATAGAAACAATGCTAATGACTGGTTTGCTGTTAATAAATATGTGGGTAAATCTCTGTTCAGGGCTTTCAACTCTGAAGGCTGTGAGACTCCTGATTTTCCACTTCAACCTCTATATTTCTCTGTGTGTGTCTTTAATTCCTCTAGCGCTGCTGGGTTAGGGTCTCCCTGACTGAGCTGGTCTCAGCAAGTGGCGCCCATTCATGGGGGCTCGAATCCAGGTTGAAGGGTCACTGGAGCGATGGTTGGAATGGAAAACTAGCTGGAGGACACCCGAGTACTCTTGAAGCAATCCCCATGGTGAGTAAGAAGGGGAGCTCGGAAGCGTCAGGGCAACAATGGGACAAGTGTGGGGTCTGGTTTGTTCCATCTTGGAACTTTTTCACACTGATGATGAGGAGGAAGGAGAGTATAGCGAAGTAACAGAAGAGGTTACAGAACATGTTTATTTACCAGGTAAAGCTAAAGCGGCAAAGGAAGGAGAGGTTCATCCCTACCCTTCTGTACCCCCTCATTGTTATTTTGAAGAAAAAGACCCTTCAGATCTTTCTTTTCCGGAGGACACTGGGAAAATGTAGTTGCCCCAGTGACTGAGCAGTGCCTCAAGCGACCACTCTTAGTTCTGTTCAGGCAGGAATTCAGCAAACTAGAAGAGAGGGCGATCTAGAGGCTTGGCAGTGCCCTGTTAGAATGCATCCCCCAGATCAACAGGGGAATATTATAGCTACATTTGAGCCTTTTCCTTTTAAATTTGGGAAAGCACATTTAGTTGATTATATCAAGGCCTGTGATGGTATCGGAGGTAATCTGCATAAAGCTACTTTTTTGGCACAGGCAATGTCAAGACTGAGAGTGGATAAAGAAAATACTCCATTTCCTGGAGCTTGTTTTAACTGTGGGAAGCATGGTCATACTAAAAAAGAATGTAGAAAAAATCAGCAAGTCAGGCCACCAGATAGGGGAAAAAAGAAAACTGTTGAGCCTGAAATATGTGCCAAGTGTAAAAAAGAAAAACATTGGGCTACTCAGTGTCACTCTAAGTTTAATAAAGATGTGAACCCGATTTTGGGAAACACCATGAGGGTCCCATCCCGGACCCCATTCTAAACAGGGGCATTTCCAGCTCAGGCCATTCCCTCACCCCTGTACAATGTCTGTCCCCCGCCACAACCAGTAGTGCTGCAGTAGATTTATGCTGCACAAAAGCTGTGAGCCTTCTGCCTGGGGAACCCCTGCAAAAGGTCCCAGCAGAAGTCTGTGGACACTTGCCAGCAGGGACAATAGGATTACTTCTAGGCAGGTCTAGTTTAAGTTTAAAAGGGGTACAAATACATACAGGAATCATTGATTCAGATTACAATGGGGAAATTCAAATTGTTGTATCTACTTCTGTTCCCTGGAAAGCAGAGCCAGGAGAGTGTATAGCACAGCTCCTGATTGTTCCATATGTGGGAATGGGAAAAAGTGAAATTGAACTAACAGGAAGATTTGGAAGCACAAATAAACAAGGCAAAGCAGCTTATTGGGTAAATCAAATTACTGATAAATGCCCTACCTGTGAAATAACTATTCAGGGAAAGAAATTTAAAGGTTTGGTAGATACAGGAGCAGACATTTCAATCATCTCTCTACAGCACTGGCCATCCATGTGGCCAATTCAACCCTCTCAATTTAACATAGTTGGAGTTGGTAAAGCCCCTGAAGTATATCAAAGTAGCTATATTTTCCATTGTGAAGGGCCCGATGGACAACCTGGGAGTATTCAACCAATTATAACTTCTGTACTTATACATTTATGGGGGAGAGATTTATTACAACAATGGGGAGTACAAGTTCTAATTCCAGAACAATTATATAGCCCTCAAAGTCAACATTTGATGCATGAAATGGGGTATGTCCCTGGTATGGGACTGGAAAAAAATTTGCAAGGTTTGAAGAAACCGCTTCAAGTGGAAAAACAAAGTCTCCGCCAAAAGTTAGGAAATAATTTTTGATGGCAGCCATTGTTAAGCCTCCAGAACCTATACCTTTAAAATGGTTAACAGATAAGTCAATTTGGATAGAACAATGGCTGCTAAGTAAAGAGAAACTGGAGGCTTTAGAGAAATTAGTTACTGAACAATTAGAAAATGGGCACATAGCTCCAACATTTTCCCCTTGGAATTCTCCAGTTTTTGTAATTAAGAAAAAATCAGATAAATGGAGAATGCTAACTGACTTAAGAGCTATCAATTCAGTTACACAACCTGTGGGAGCATTATAGTCAGGATTGTCTTCTTCTGCTATAATTCCAAAAAATTGGCCTTTAATAGTCATTGATTTTAAAGACTGTTTCTTTACTATCCCTTTAGCTGAGAAAGACTGTGAACGGTTTACATTTACAATTCCTGCAGTATACAACCTGCAGCCTGCTAAGCGTTATCACTGGAAAGTGTTGCTACAGGGCATGTTAAACAGTCCAACAATTTGTCAGACGTATGTGGAGCAAGCAATTGAACCTGCTCATAAAATATTTTCACAGTGTTACATTATTCAATATATGGATGATATGTTTTGTGCTGCCCCCACTTGAGAAATATTACTCCAATGTTATGATCACTTGCAAAATTCAATTTCTCATGCTGGTTTAATTATAGCTCCTGACAAAATTCAGACTACTACTCCTTACTCCTACTTGAGGACCTTAGTAAATGACACTACCATTGTGCCACAGAAAGTAACCGTATGTAAGGATCAATTAAAAACATTAAATGACTTTCAAAAATTACTAGGGGACATTAATTGGATATGACCTATTCTAGGAATTCCTACCTATGTCATGAGTAATCTGTTTTCTATCCTTAGAGGAAATCCTAATCTCACTAGCCCTTGGCAATTAACAAAGGAGGCTGAGACAGTGTTACAACTAATTGAGAAGCAAGTCCATAAAGCTCAAATAAATAGAATAGATCTAGAGAAGACTCTAGATTTGCTAATTTTTTCAATTCAGCATTCACCTACTGGTGTTATTGTCTAAGAACAGGACTTAGTAAAAGTGACTTTTTCTTCCACATACTAATTCACGGACTCTAACTCCTTATTTAGATCAAATTGCTACTATGTTAGGGATTAGGAGAACTTGGATTGTTAAATTACATGGATATGATCCTGGAAAAATTATTGTCCCTCTCATGAAAGCACAAATACAGCAAGCTTTTGTAAATAGTCTTACTTGGCAAACCCATTTAGCTGACTTTGTGTGTATTCTCGATCATTATCCTAAAATTAAGTTGTTTCAGTTTTTGAAATTAACTAATTGGATTCTCCCTAAAATAACTAAATTTAAACCAATTGAAGGCACTGAGAATGTTTTTACAGATAGGTCTAGTAATTGTAAAGCTTCTTCTTTTGGATCAAAAGGTAAAGTTTACCAGACACCCTATACTTCAGCTCAAAAAGCGGTGCTTGTACCTGTAATTGAGGTATTGACTGCTCTTGATATGCATATTAATGTGATTTCTGATTCTTCGTATGTGGTTCATTCCACACAGTTAATTGAAAATGCTCAGTTATGATTTCATACAGATGAACAACTGATGACTTTATTTACCCAATTGCAAACAGCAGTTAGAAGTAGAATGCATTCTTTTTACATCACTCACATTAGGGCTCATACACCTCTTCCAGGACCTTTGACTGAAGGGAATCAAATGGCTGATTGCCTAGTTGCTAATGCAATATCTAATGCTAGATACTTTCACAATTTAACCCATGTTAATGTCTCTGGTCTCAAATGCAGATACAGCATTACCTGGAAAGAAGCTAAAGCTATTAACTAGTGATGCCCAACTTGTCAAATGGTACATTCCTCATCTTTTACAGGAGGAGTTAATCCTCGAGGACTGGAACCTAACTTTGGCAAATGGATGTCATACATGTTCCCTTGTTTGGGAGACTAGCTTATGTACATGTATGTGTGGATACCTTTTCTCATTTTGTCTGGGCTACATGCCAATCAAGAGAGTCTTCTGCCTGTGTTAAACACCACCTTTTGCAGTGTTTTGCAGTGATGGGCATTTCAGCTTCTATTAAAACAGATAATGCCCTAGGCTATACTAGCCAAGCTCTAGTTACATTTTTCTCTATGTGGAATATTAAAAACATTACTGGTATCCCATACAATTCTCAAGGACAAGCCATAGTGGAAAGAATGAATCTTTCCCTAAAACAGCAGTTGCAAAAGCAGAAAGAGGGAAATAGAGAATATGGAACATCACAGATGCAACTTAATCTAGCATTATTAACTTTAAATTTTTTCAGCCTGCCCAAAGGCCAGATATTATCAGCAGCTGAACAGCATCTACAGAAACCAGTTGCAAAGACGGAAGCAGAACAACTGATTTGGTGGAGAGATCCAATAACAAACATTTGGGAAATAGGTAAAATAATTACTTGGGGTAGAGGTTATGCTTGTGTTTCTCCAGGCCAAAATCAACAGCCGATTTAGATACCATCAAGACACCTGAAACCTTATCGTGAGCCAGAAGCCGAGGAAGAGATTCTGGGAGGATCCCGAGGATTCCCTAGTTGCAGCCATGTCAAGACTGATGCTAAAGAGGACCCCAACTGTCACAAGCAACACCTGTTGAACACAGCCACTCATCTGGGGACAGATCAAGAAGCTGTCAGAGATGGCAGAAGAAAACCTAAGGAAAGCGGGACAACCAGTCACAATGAGTAATTTAATGGTAGCTATGACAGCAGTTATCACCACTGCTGTGAGTATTCCTTCAACAAGGGCTGACACAGAGACCTAGATGTAATCACTCTATAACACAGTTACACATGCTTTCTGATCTCAGTATTTACCATAATAAATCTGCTCCTATAATTGAGGTATGCCACCCTCAAAAACCTTTTTGTCCTATTATGTGGAACCATGGCAGTATAGTGGCACCTCAGCCTCAAATGATACAGCTCATTGTAGGAGCTAAACATAAGGATTTGTGGAAACTATTAATAGCTCCTAATAAGATCAAAATTTGGGAAAGAATAAAAAAGCATCTAGAAAGACAATGTACAAACTTGTCTTTGGATATTGCAAAATTAAAGAACAAATATTTAAAGCATCCCAGGCACACCTGACCTTAATGCCGGGAACTGGAGAGCTTGAAGGAGTTACAGACAAATTAGCAGTTAGTAACCCATTAAAATAGATAAAACCACTTGGAAGCTCTGTGATTTCAATGACGATTGTGCTTTTAATCTGTGTTGTTTGTCTTTGTATAGTATGCAGATGTGGATCCTGACTCCTGCGAGAAGTAGCTCACCATGACAAAGCTGCCCTACATTTATCGATTTGCAAATCAAAGAAGGGGGACATGTTGGGAGCAGGCCCCCCAAAATCTGGCCATAAACTGGCCCCAAAACTGGCCATAAACAAAATCTCTGCTGCACTGTAACATGTTCATAATGGCCCTAACGCCAACGCTGGAAGGTTGTGGGTTTACGGGAATGAGGGCAAAGAACACCTGGCCTGCCCAGGGTGGAAAACTACTGAAAGTCATTTTTAAGCCACAAACAATAGCATGAGCAATCTGCTCCTGCTGCAGTTAACTAACCCAACTCATTCCTTTAATTCGGCCCATCCCTTCGTTTCCCATAAGGGCTAATTTTAGTTAATTTAATATCTATAGAAACAATGCTAATGACTAGTTTGCTGTTAATAAATATGTGGGTAAATCTCTGTTCAGGGATCTCAGCTCTGAAGGTTATGAGACCCCTGATTTCCCACTTCACACCTCTATATTTCTGTGTGTGTGTCTTTAATTCCTCTAGCACTGCTGGGTTAGGGTCTCCCCGATTGAGCTGGTCTCAGCAAAATACTATGGCCTTTTCCATTGAAGATTGCTGAACTTTGCTTACTTTATAAATCACATTAGATAATATAGTGCTCTTTGTTTTAGTTTTATTTTGCTTGTTTATTTTTGAGACAGGGTGTCACTCTGTCACCCTAGCTGGAGTGCAGTGGTGCCATCATGGCTCACTGTAACCTTGACCCTCTGGGCTTAGGTTATCCTCCCACCTCAGCTCCCTGAGTAGCTAAGACTACAGTCACGTGCACACCACCAAGCCCAGTCATTTTTTGTATTTTTTGTAGAGACAGGGTAATGTGGTTAGGCTTTGTGTCCCCACTCAACTCTCATCTTGAATTGTAATCCCCAGGTGTTGAGGGAGAGGTGTGGTGGGAGGTGAGTGGATCATGGGGGCAGATTCCCCTATGCTGTTCTTATGATAGTGAGTTCTCATGAGATATGATGGTTTTATAAGGGACTCTTCCCCCTTTACATGCACATCTCTCTCCTGCTACCCTGTGAAGAAGGTGCCTCTTTCCTCTCCTGCTTTGGTTGTAAGTTTCCTGAGACCTCTGCAGCCATGCAGAACTGTGAGTCAAATAAACCTCCTTTGTTTATAAATTGCCCAGTCTCAGGTAGTATCTTTATAGAAGTGTGAGAACAGACTAATACACAGGGTTTTACTATGTTGCCCAGCCTGGTCTTGAACTCCTAAGGTCAAGCAATCCACCCAGCTTGGCCTGCCAAGTGCAGGGATTACAGGTGTGAGCCACGGTGCCCAGTTTAAAGTAATCTTTGAGTACTATTTCTTAATTATTCATTTTAGTTCTTGTTTTCAAGGGTGTTAAGAAGGTGTGGTGCCACCAATTTTTTTTCTATTGTTTGCTGTCAAATTAAGTAGCATTATAATATTCTGTTGTTTTCATAAATGCCTGAAGAGCCTTATTCTAAGCTCTTGAGATAGTGAACCTGTTTGTGACAGAATGGCAACTGACTTTTCTTCAACTGTTGTAAGCTGTAATTATGTACTCCCCTTTCCTCCTTTATTTAGTTAAAATTGTAGGCTGATTTCTTATCTAAATCTTTCTAGTTTTTTCTGATGATGACCCTTTTCCTCCTTTGCCTGAAGACCTCATTCTTTAAGTAAAGCTTTTTATTTGTGACATATTTCAAATAGGCCCCAATGCACATGTGTGTCAGTATAGTTGTTTCATGTAAATGTTATAAATTCCATTGACTTGACTTATAATAGTTTTATCATTTTGGCTAGTTAGGTAGATCATTTGATTATCATTGATGACAGAAAAATGTGAAGTTAAGTAATTACTAAACTCTGAATGGAAATAAAGTGTTCAACAAACTCAGGCATTGAACTTGGAGGTAAGAGTACTGTTGCTTTAATCCAATGTATTTGTTGATGGAAAGCAAAACATAAAGGTGACTGTTGAGTAAAAAGAAATAGCAAAATATTGCTAAATAGTTTGCATTGATACTATTTTGAAATTTACCCATTTATAAGTTCTAAAAATAAATTTTTAAATAAAATATATTAATAAAAAAATAAAAAGGGAGAGAGGTGGAAGGCAAAAACGAGACAGAAATCCAAAGCGACTTTGAAATACAACCACACAAACTCCAGCTGGGGTTCTTTCATTAGGTTTATTATTCCAGGCCTGGGACTAACCTGCTTCTCATGTTTCTCAAATCTGCACCCTGGGATCTTGGTTCAGCCTTCTGGGTTCTTGATTCTGCCCTCTGAGTCATCCTTCCATTATCAAGAAAGGAACATGTTTTCAGCTAAGTTGTTTTATTAACTTGCTTCCTGACAATAACATTGGCATATGGGAGAGCCCCAAGAGTTTTCTTTCATTTTGTACTTCCTCAGTTCTTTCAGTCCACTCTAGTAACATTTCTGTTGATGTAATGTTCTGAAAAACATTATAATCCTTACTAGTTTCCCAGGGCTCCTGTAACAAGTTACACAAACTAGGTGGCCTGTGACAAGTAAAATTTATTCTCTCATAGTTTTGGAAGCTATAAAACTTAAATCAAGGTATCAGCAGAGCCATGCTCTCTCTGAGGGCTCTAGAGGAGAGTCCTTCCTTGTCTCTTCTAGCTTTTAGTAATTGCAAGCAATCCTTGACTTGTAGAAGCATCACTCTAATCTCTACCTGTCTTCACATGTTGTTTTTCTCTCTGCATGCTGCATGTATGTGTCCAAATTTCCCTCTTCTTATAAGGACACCACTAATTAGATTAAGGCCCACTCTAATGCAGTATGATCTCACCTTAACATGACTACATGTGCAAAGACCCTATTTTCAAATAAGGTCACATTCATAGGTCCAAGGAAGACATGAATTACAGGAAGAAACTGTTCAACTCACTGAATGGTCCTTGCCTAAATTTTTCAGAGTTTCACTCCATTAGACAAAAGCCATGACCGCAAACATTTTTGAGATGATCCCTGCTCTGTCTTTGGCTTCTATTGAGATGATTGAGGGACAACACTCCTAAGCTTCTGAGAGGCCCTCTAGTTTCACTGATAGGATCTGTCACAACCTTAATATCTTAGAAGAGCCTTTTCTATGACTGAACACTTTAACCTTTTAGTCTTCCTGAGGCTTCAGTGAAAGTTGGACAGCTGCACAGTCTTTCTTTTCTCTATACCATCCTTTCAGAAGCCATTTCTGACTCCCAGCATTTCTTGCCATCTGGAAAGGCTGAGCAGTCTCAAACTTCTCCAGTCTTAATCCCTTTATGTTTACCAGTTTTTCCCTCCGGTTATTTTTTTCCTCACATTTTAGTATAAGTAGTAAGAGAGAAATAAGCCAGCACCTTTAACACTTTTCTTGCAAATCTCCTCAGCTATATATCTAAGTTTGTCATTTACAAATTCTGCTTTCTACATAACTGCAGGACACAATTTTTCTAAGCTTTCTATCACCACATAGCAAGGATTCTCCTTCCTCCATTTCCAATAACATGATTCTCACTTCGTTCCGAGTCTCCCCCAACAGTATTCTAAAAGCCCAGATTTCTAATTAAAGTCTGTTCATGATGATTTAGGCTTTCCCTAAGCAATTTAGGTTTGCTCTATAATGCTCTTCACCTCCTTCTAAGCTCTCACCAGTTGTATCTTTAACATCCATATTTCTACTAACAGTCTGTTTGAGACAATTAAGCCTTTCTCTATCATGTTGCTCAAAATTCTTCTAGCCTCCAGCTACTGCCTAATCCCAAATCCATTTCCATCTTTTAGGTATTAATTACAGCAGTATCAACTTTCGGTATCAAAATCTGCATTAGTCTCTATTGCTGTGTAACTGTCATAAGCTTAGTAGCTGTAAACAATACGTATTTATTATCTTACATTTTTCATGGGTCAGGAGTCTGGCACATTTTAACTGGGTCCTTTGCTTAGGATCACAAAGGCTGGAATCCAGATGTTGGCCAAGCTGGAGGTACTGTATAGGATTTGCTTCCAAGTTCAGTCAGGCTGTTGGGCAGAATACAGTTCTTTTTGTTTGTAGGACTGAGATTTCCATTTGCTTGCCGACTATTGGCTAGGGGGTCACTCTCCACTCCTAGAGGTCACTCACATTTCTTAACTTATGGCTCCTCCCATCTTCCAGCAAGCAATGGCATTTTGAATGCTTCTCCTGATTTCAATCTCTGAATTCTGCTTCTCCAACTAGCCAAATAAACCTCTCTGCTTTTAAAGAGTTCATGTCATTAGGTTAGGCTTACCCAGATAATCTACTTATCTTAGGGTCAACTGATCAGTAACTTGATTACCTCTGTAAAATTCTTTTTGCTGAGTAACAACATAATCACAGGAACAACTAGAGGGTGGAAATCATGGAGGGCTAACTTAGAATTATGACTATCACACATTCTTACACCAAAAATACTCTATACTAATAGTGGCAACTATGAGTTTTCATTCTTTTCTGCATTTTTAATTTGTATAATTTCTTAAATCATATAACTCCAATGAGGAAAAATGCAGAACTACATTATTATGAGAATAGTTCAAATCATAGTGGCTTTGCAGAATCTTGGAGCTATCTGCTTGTCCATTTGCAGTGACTCCAACTGCATGAAGTACTGATTACAAAAGATAGAATCATTCATTTTTAGAAAGATAGTTTTGTTCCATCGCAAGCTTTTTCTACAAGTACACACATGTTTCTAATAAAATAAATTTATTGTTAATGACGAGGTTTGAAAATAGGTTATATAAAGGTATGCCTAGTTTCTTACTCTGCTTCTATAGCAAAAGAAGTCAAAATGCTGAGGGCCCATGAGCTATATAACCAAGTAGCTGAAATAAAACTTCCAACTGAAACAGCAGATCAGGATTGTATAATGCAATTGAATTTCAGCTTTTTCACTCAGGCACCAAATGTTTACTGAGCTCCCACTGTACACAGAGTACTTGGGTACAGAGATACAGATGGCACCACCCTGAACCCAAGTGAAGAGCTCAAAATTTCTCATTTTGCCCAGCAGATAAGTTTCTTAGTTCATTTAAGTGAGTCAAAGTTATACTTTAAATATTAACTGTCAGATTTCAGAGGGTATTTGAGAGATCCTAAAAATATTTTTATAATTAAACAAGAAGAAAACCTGTATTCCAGTCAATGTTTATTCCCTGCGTCTTAAAAAACTTACGTTTAAAAAAAAAGAATCAGGCAAATTGAAATTTTCCTTTCAACATGACCCTTGATCAGACAGTCTTTTGGCTATTTTGACAAAAAAGAATCAGTTAAAGACTGGGTCACATTCCTTTAAGGTCACATCTCTTTGTCATCATCATCTCTTCTTTGGCAATGTACAGTAGTTTCTTCCAAATGCCAATTACTTTGAAAAGATCTTGGCTTAACCTTAGTCTAACCCAGCCAACCCTCCAAGTCAGCCCAGCAGCAATGCTGGCAGACCTTGGAAAAATGGAACACTGGGCTGTTCATGGGCTGTTTCCACAGAGTACATCATGTTTCATAGGGGAAATACGAGTAGTCACTTGGAAGGCCTCCCTCTTGAGGAGTGAAACTTTATGCCACAGCCTGGTATTTCAACCTATCTTCAAACTTTTTGGCTTAATGAATTCCTAAACTTTATATTCAGTTCTGTTTTCCACCTGCTTACAATTCTTAATCCTGCACAGCAACTTATCTGATCAGGATTGGAGCAAGTGGAGGAGGACTATTAAAGGGACCCAAAGTGGGTCGGTGGCCCTGGAACCGGGCTGTGGCAGTGCACAGGGATCAGGCTGCAGTGGCTACTGGGCTGATGAGTGAGACTCTGGCTACATTAACAGCTCCACTGAGATTCCCAAATTCCTAATCACACCTGAAATTGCACTAGAACTGCTGATGGCTGTGAACTTCCTAGATTGTTAAATAAAATAAATTATGCTGTGAACAAAAGGGAGCCAAAGGAAGTCTGTGGGAGTTGAGGAGAGGGAAAGGAAAAGAGCCCAGTCTGACAGATGGGGTTTCTTTTTGCACTCACCCTTTCTTTTCCCCTTCCCCTTTAACCTTTTTCCCAGTTTAACCATCCCTCACTATCTTCCTTCCCTTCCAAGAGATCTTCCTTATGTAGCACCACCAGTTCCCAAAGGCTGCCCAAGTAGCTCCAGCTTTTTATCCCCTACCTCTGCTAACGCTGCAGATGGTAAACACAGTCATGCTGAGCATTCGTGGGCTTCCCTTGGTTAAAAGCCACAGCTTTCCATTAATTTACTGATTTCATTCATTTATTCAAAGGACATTTACCAAGTGCCTCCTAGGTGTCAGGCCCAGGGCTAGCTGCTTAGAATAAGGAGAGGAACTAGATTGGGTCTCTTCCCTCAAGAGACGGAGGAAACATTCATAAACACAAGGGTCTATAACGGTAATGCATTACATTTTTATGCAGTAAATTGGAGAAAGAGTGGATTCATCTTGATGGTGCACTAAGCGGGGCTAATTTCTAACTCTGCTCCCTTAAAAAAAATACAATATACTAAAACAAAGAAACAAACTAACAAACACTAGCCAGTTCAATTCAATCAGGTATAAGACAGCAAGAATTTCACAAAGATATCCAGGAGGTAGGTTGAATTTGAGGCAGGACTGTTTGCAAGGGAAGAATCACAAGTGGAACAAGTATGCTTTGAGAAAGAAGTCTGTGTGCCAGGAGAAATGGGAGCCAAGATTGTGAAAGAGGTGCACTGCAGGAAGACTTGTGACATACTGGTGACCTTGGTACTTTCTTTGTTCAAAGAGAAGGAAGTATGAAATGAATTTAAGTTCAAAAATACAGAAGGCGAGGTATGTACCAACGCATTTTTTCATTGCTTATCTTGACTAAAAATAACACAATGTGGTCTCTTTGCAAGTCAATACATAGAACATGGAGACAGAGTTGGAGAGACCATCCCCTTCCCCAACATCCCTGTAAAACATTTGAAAAAACTTGATATTCCCCTGCGTTGTTAGACCGCTCTTTGTAACAGTGTTATAAAAACCCTTTCCGGCCGGGCGCGGTGGCTCAAGCCTGTAATCCCAGCAC
>NW_012104965.1:2504724-2534637 GCF_000951045.1 Mandrillus leucophaeus | reverse complement strand
AAAAAAAAAAAAAAACCCTTTCCATGGAAAGATCTCCCATTCAAACATTTTTTACTGCTAGCAAGCAAGGACACATACTGCCCTAGCAACCTAATTCTAGGCTTGAAGGCCATGAGCTTGAGAGACCATTTTTAAAGTTGCGTGTTAGAACCTGTAATAGAAGTGATAAAAAGAGGGGGAAGCTAGAAATAGCACAGATGCCATAAATGTATAGAAATGTATTCTAATCAAGTCTTCTTAACTCCTGGTGAGGTAGACTCTACCATTGGCAAAGTGTCGTGGGCTCTTCCAATATGCCAATCACAGACCTGTAGGTGTAACCTTCCACATTCCCTGCATTCCAGGGGTCTCCTTTTCCAGAATGAGAAATGTAAATTCAGTGAGGCAGAAAAGAGAGGCTGGATAAATCTTTGTTGAATAAATGACAATTTATAATTTTTATTAAAATAGGATAGTCATACAGTAGTAATATTGAGCATGATGTGCCAGGTGTTTATTCAATACCAAGTCTTCCTTATCTACATTTTATAAATGAAGGGATTTGGGTCATATTATAGCAAAGCTTGGACTAATTTAAGCCAAGTTGGCCCAATTTCCACCCCCAATATTGAGTCACCTAATGTTTGTAGTCTAGTGCCAGAGGCCAATGGGGAATTTTATTCGGTGTTTCTGCCGTTAAATAAGAAGTGAAAACTAAGGGCGTAAGGTTGAAGCTGGCGGCGCTGCTGGAACTGACCAGGGATGTCCAGAAGAAGCCGGAGGGGAGGAGGGACTGGGAATGATGGGTGGGAGGAGTAGTGGTTGGGGGTGAGCCTGGCGGGTGGCACGGAGCCAAAATCAGGAGAAGGCTGGAGACCGAGGCTCCAAGACCTTCAGCTTCCCGCAGGCGGTGCGGGCGGGGACCGCCCTGCAGGGATGCTAGCAGTAGGGGCGAGCCTGTGGCTGCAGCTGGTGCCATCTCTCCCCGCTGCGTGGGGCCGGGGCTGGGGCGGCAGCGAGGGTCACACAATCCCCAGAGGGAGTGTGACCGACGAGCGAGAGAAGCTCTTTAGCAAGTTACTAACTTCCCTAAGCCTCACTTTCCTATCGATAAAAAGGGTGATATGAAAGTAACTACCGCAGGAGGTAAGATGAGGATTGAATGAATCATATAAAAATGCAGGGGTTTTGGAGAGCAAAAAGTCAAATATCCCGCAATTTCTTTTTTCTTTTTCTTTTTTTCTTTCTTGAGACGGAGTCTCACACTGTCGCCCAGACTAGAGTGCAATGGCGCCATCTCGGCTCACTGGAATTTCCGCCTCCCGAGTTCATCAGCTGCCCAAGTAGCTGGGACTACAGGATTGCGCCACCACGCCTGGCTAATTTTTGTATTTTTAGTAGAGACAGGGTTTCACCATATTGGCCAGGCTGGTCTCGAACTACTGGCCTCGTGATCTGCGCTTTGGCTGGGATTACAGGCATGAGCCACCGCGCCTGGCCATATCCGCCATTTCTATGGTTCAGGGTAATACAGGTGAAAGCTGCTAGCGCAGAAGCCTGCCTGAAAGCCTATTTAACCAAAGGCTATGCTGCATTATACTAATGTAAGGGTATAGAATGCAAGCACATTCGACCTGAGGTCAAAGCAAGTCACAGAAGGCCAAGCCCAAGATAAATGAGCGGGGGGAAGAACATTCTTCCCATGAAGTTATAGAAAGGGAGTAAATATTTTTGAACAATAATATAATTTGCAACATTTCCAATTAGAAGACATCTGAGACTGTACTTCCAACCTGGGCTACACTGATTTAGCCTCAATAAGCTATAGTATTTCGTACTCCATCAAATGTTGGCTAAATTTTTGAAATCAATAAAACAATAATTAAATAAAGAACTATTGTATGTATAAATTTGTTTCTTGCAAGAAACAATTCTATCTTTGAGAAGTAAATAATCCAAATGAGAAGGAAAAAATCTTATTTCACTTATTTAGATTGAACACACTCAAGTTTTATCTGGAATTTGATGCCTTTTCTATGAAATATTTATATTAGTCGATTTAGTCATGGAGATGTGTATTTTTATTTTAATCATTAACCAGGATATTTGTTTGCTAGCTATAGGTTGTTTTAGGGTTTTGTTTTCTTCAGTTTTGTTTTAGACAAGGGTCTTGCTATGTTGTTCAGGCTGGAGTGCAGTGGCTGGCTAGTCACAGGCTTCATTCATCACCTTGATTACTCCCAGTTTTGGTGATTATAAATAAAATAATTATAAATATTTGTGTATGGTGTTTTGTATGAACAACAGTTTTCAAATCAGTTGGGTAAATACCTAGGTGCACAATTGCTGCATTCTATGGTATCTTTAGTTTTGCAAGAAACTGCCAAAGCGTTTGTACCATTTTGCATTTCCACCAGCAATGAATGAGAATTTCTGCTGCATTCTCACCAGCAATTGGTATTGTCAGCTTTTCAGATTTGGGCCTTCCTAATATATATTTTTTCCATGATTTTACTTTCATCTTATTTGTTGAAATCTTATTTGTATTGATTTCTGCTATTTTGTTATTTGTGTCTACATATATCATGCATTTTCTTTGTTTCTATGTTTCTGCTTCACTGCTTTTGCTGTACTATGTAAATATTTTCTACTGCACCATTTACATTCATTTGTTGGACGCTGTTAGGGACTGAATGTTTGTGTCCCCCCAAAATCCATATGTTGAAGCCCTAGCCCTGGATGTGATAGCATTTGGAGGTGGGACCTTTGAAAGGTAATTAGGTTTAGATGAGATCATGAGGTGGAACCCCATGATGGGATTAGTGTTCTTACAAAAAGAGGAAGAGAGATCAGAGCTTTCTCGCTGGCATGTGAGGACTCTGTCCATAGTTGCTGTCTATAGACCAGGAAGAGGGCCCTTGCCAGAAATCAAGTTAGCCAACACATTAATCTTATAATTCCCAGCCTCCAGAACTGTGAGAAATAAACATCTACTGTTTAGACTACCCAGTCTATGGTATTTTATTATGGTCACCTGAACAGACTGATACAGACGCCTTTTACTATATATATTTTAGTTCTTTTCAGCCATTATTTCTTAAATATATTTTCTTCACTTTTTTTTTTCTTTTCTCTACTTCTGGGACATTGACGCTGGGTCGCTTGATGTTCCTCAATCTCTGAGACTCTTCATTTTTCTTCATTGCTTTTTCTGTAATTCCTTATAATTTTTCTGTAATTCCTTATAATTCTTGATCTATCATTGATTTCACTCATTTGTTTTATTCTGCCAGCTGAACTCTGCTATTGAAACCCTATAGTGAATTTTTTATTTTAATTACTGTACTTTTCAACTTCAGAATTTCTATTCCATTTTTTAAATAATCTTATATCGATTCATATTCTCTACTTGATTATTTGTTATTGTCAGTCTTTCCTTTAGTTCTTAAATATTGTTTCCTTTATTTATTCAAACATATCTATACTAGTTATTTTGAAGTCTTGCTCCACCAAATCTAACATCTGTCCCATCAGAAACAGTTTCCATTGTTTTTCTTTCTGTGTATGGTCACATTTACCTGGTTTTTGTAAGTAATTTCTTTAATTGGACATTTTAGATAATATATTGTAGTAACTCTGGATTCATCTCCTCTCCAGGGTTAGTTGCTGTTGCTAATTTTTTGATTTGCTGAATGACTTGCCTGGATTAATTCTGTAGAATCTATCTGACAACAGTGTGCAGCCCCTGTTCTTTCTGTTCAAGTTCCTTTTTAAAATTTATTTTTGTTTAATTTTTAAATCTGGCTTCCCATGAGTCACTCCTGGATTAGCATAGCTTAATGGTCAGCCAAAAATTGATCAGAGGTTGCACATAAACATGTTGAGCCAGAAAGCTTTCTACTCCTTGCCAACAGATCTGTGTGTTTAAGGAATGTAATCAAGGCTGGGCATGGTGGCTCACACCCTGTAATCCCAGCACTTTAGGAGGCCAAAGCAGGAGGATCACTTGAGACTAGCAGTTTAAGACCATCCTGGGCAACATAGTGAGACCCTATCTCATTTATTTATTTATTTATTTTTCTATATTCGAGAATGGGGTCTTGCTGTCACCCACGCAGGTCTCAAACTCCTAGGCTCAAGCTATCCTCCCACCTCTGCTTCCCTAAGTGCTGGGATTACAGTCTTTAGCCACCACTCCCAGCAGTGATTCCTTGTCTCTACAAAAAATAAAATAGAAAATTAGCCAGGCATGGTGATGTGCACCTGTAGTTCCAGCTACTCAGGAGGTAGAAGTGGGAGGACAGCTTGAGCCCAAGAGGTAGCAGAGGCCCTGAGCCATGTTTGTGCCACTGCACTCCAGCCTGGGCAATAGGGCAAGACCCTACCTAAAAAAATAACATAATAAAAAGGAATGTAATCAAAGTTCAGACAATTTGCAAGTCTGCCCTGGTTTATACTTTCTGCATACTCAAGGCTTCACGTTCATAAGGGACAGGTAGACAGCCAGGCCCTATCTGGTCCATCCTATGTATACGCATGTCCTTCAGTATGCATACAGCCTTCCAAGCCGCCATGGAGAAGTGAATACTTGTGAAGGCCACTATCACTATCTCTATCTCTGGATTTCCCTTTTAATTTTCTGGCTGGTCTCTCAGTTTCTTGAGCCTGAGCCATGCCAAAACCTCAGATTAGCTGCAATGTTGCCCTTCTTAAATTGTTTGGTATTATTCCAGGATTTTTCCACCATCACTTTTGACAAAGGTCCTGAGTCAAATCTATGCTCCACTCCAAAGTCAATCTGCCTCCTGTATTAAGGAGGTCACCTGTCCTCATAGCTTGCCCTGCCCTGGTAAAATTACTGAACAGCAGAACTGGGGTGGGGAATGGCAGAAACCTCAGGACAGAGTGCCACAGATTCCCAGCGTTCTTCCTGATGCTCAGTTTTTCTTTAATACATGCTTCTCGGTGAGATGGATGCCTTTCATCAGTTTCCAAAATCCTGAAGTGGTTGTTTTTGACAGTTTTTTTCTGGTTTTATATTTGTCTTTGGAAGACATGATTTTCCCATCTTCTCACTCATTCTAGAAGTCCCACCTAAAGTCAAAATTTTTGCTTTGGGCCAGAGTTCATTGTAACTTTTCATTATGACATATGAAAAAGGAAATTATATGTAAGACATATGGACAAAATTATGAATTAGGAGGTATTCCAAATTTTTAATAAAAAGATTCAATATGAAAAAGAACCTTAGATCCAAGGCAATTATGATTCAAATATCAGTGGAATTTTTGAGACAACTTGGTTAGACAGGGTGGATATTGGCACAGGGATAATGGTACAGGTTAGAAAGCCTATAGACAGATTGTAGCAGGTGAAATTCTAGGAATGACCCCCAATGACCCTGACTCTTCTGTAATACCTTCCTCTTTGAGCGGGGATGGAACATGAAAAGATCCTTTCCATGACTATGTTACATTTTATGGAAAAATACAGATTACCTGGGTAATCTTAATTACCTGAGCCCTTCAAGGGCAGATCTTTTTTTTTTTTTTTTTCTGGCTGGCAGAAGAAGCGGAAGTTGGAGATTCCAAGTATGAGGGCATTTCACATGCTCTTGCTGGCTTTGGAGATGCAAGAGTTCATATGCCAAGAAATGTGTGTGGCTTTGAGTTGCATAGAGTGGCTCTAGCTCACAGCAGACAAGGAAACAGAGACCTCAGTCCAATAGCTTCAAGGAACTGGATTCTATCAGCAACCTGAAGGAGCTCAAAAGCAGATTATTCCCGAGAGTCCCCAGATAAGAGCCCAGCCTGGTCAACACCTTTATTTTGGCCTTGTTAAACACTCAGAATCCAGCTAAGCCTGCCTGGACTTCTTGTCTATAGAACTGTGAGGTAACAAGTAGATATTGTTTCAAACTCCTAAATTTGTGGTACTGTTTTATTCAGTAATTAAGGAGACTAACACAGAGACCTATACTTATGTATACTAGATATTCGATATTTGACACAGTTGGTTTTGCAGACCATTAGTGAAAGGAAGGACTATCCAATGAATAATTCTGGGACAAATAGTTATATAGAGAGAATAAAAACCTTGGATTTTGTCTTAGTCTGTTTTCTGTTGCTTATAACAGAATGCCTGAAAGTGGGTAATTCCCAAAGAAAAGGAATTTGTTTCTTCCGGTTATGGAGTCTGAGAAGTCCAATGACAAGGACCTGTATCTTGTGAGGGTTTTTTTGCTGGTGGGAATTCTCTACAGAGTCCAGAGGTGGTACGGGGCATCACATGGCAAGAGGGTCTAAGCATGTTAGATCAGGTCTCTCCTCTTCTTTTAAAGTCACCAGTTCCACCCTCATAACTTATTAATCCATTAACCCATTAATCCATTAATTAATCCATGAATGGATGAAACCAGAACCCACCTGACCCATCACTTCCTTTTTTAGTATTTTTCGTTTGTTTGTTTTTGTACTTGTTTTTATTTATTTTGTTTTTTGAAACAGGGTCTCACTCTTTCATCCACAGCACTCAGGCTGGAGTGCTGTGGCACGATCACTGTAACTTCAACCTCCCAAGCTCAAGTGATCCTCCCACCTCAGTCTCCAAGTTGCTGGGACTACGAGGGTGTGACCACCATGCCTGGCTAGTTTTTTATTTTTTGTAGAGATGGAGTTTCACTATGTTGCCAAGGCTGGTCTCAAACTCCTGGGCTAAAGCAATCTGCCTGGTTCCTCCTGCTAAAGTGCTGGGATTACATGTATGAGCCACCACACTGGCCCCCAATCACCTCTTAAACGCACCATCTCTTAATACTGCCTTGCTGGGGATTAAGTTTCAACATGACTTTCAGATCTGTACCTCAAAACATGACAAGAAACTAGAAACTTTAAATGCTTACAAGAAATTTTAGAAGAACTTCATGCGCTTGAAATAAGGAAGAATTTTTCTTTCTTTCTTCTTTCTTTCTTTCTGTCTTCTTTCTTTCTTGTTTCTTTTACTTCTTCTTCTTCTTCTTCTTTTTTTTTTTTTCCAGAGTCTCATTCTTTGTCCCCGGCTGGAGTACAGTGGCACAATCTCGGTTCACTTCAACCTCTGCCTCCTGGGTTCAAGCAATTCTCCTGCCTCAGCCTCCTGAGTAGCTGGGACTACAGGTGTGAACCACCACACCCGGCTAATTTTTGTATTTTTAGTAGAGATGGGGTTTCTCCATGTTGGGCAGGCTGGTCTTGAACTCCTGACCTCAAGTAATCTGCTGTCCTCAGACTCCTAAAGTGCTGGGATTACAGGTGTGAGCCACCGTGCCCGGCCTAAGGAAGAATTTCTTAATTAAAGATGTATACAATACACTAAAAGATTAAAAATTTACACACACACACACACACAAATTAAATTCTACTTATCAATGGTCAGCATTTTAAAAAGAAATAGAAAGGGAGGAAAATGCAAGACTGCTGAGAAGCAGGAGTATATAGCGTCACAAGTGTCACAAGAGCAGTATGCTTGAAGAAAGAGGAGGTGGCCATCTGTGTTGAGCATGGCTGAGAGATGGGGTAAGAAGACAGCAAAGTGTGCAGTGTATGTTGAGATGCAAGACACGCAGGCAAGCTTAACAAGAGCAACTTCAACAGAGTAGGACAAAACCCAGGGCAGTGCCTAGACAGCTGCTCCTCTTGCTGCTCACCCTTCCAGAAAATGCCACGCCTCCCACAGTGCCCTGGATGCCCCATCACTTGCGTATTCATAGCTACCCTAAAATACTTCAATATAGCATAGGTTTCTTTTTGCTTGTATTCTATAGCGGAAAATGTGGAATTATTACCTGTTTATTTACTTAGCTGATGGCACATGCTTTTGACAATTCTATCATTTTTCTGACATTCCTCCCTCTCTGAGAAGATGAGAAAGAAAAATCATAATAAAATTGTGGCAATCCCTATCGTTGAGACAGGTCTTTATTGTTTCTCGTTAACCTGAGCTTTCTGGAGGGTCCAAGGATGAAAGCTTGAGGTGCAGCCAACCAGTGCTAAAATCCTAAACCTTACACTCTGTGTGTATGTGGCACACTCATGCACGCGCACACACACACACACACACACAAATGTGAAAGACTCTCTTTCCCTTCATCCTTTCCTTGTCTCTTGCAAGGTTGAACAGATTGGTCATTTTAATCCCATTACAACTTCAATAAAGAGAAGTCAGCCTAAAGAGTGGCAGGGAATGGGCACAGAAACCAGGTACTGTGCTCCCCTAGGGAGCGGCTGTGTCTCAACTCGTGAGATCTTGAAAATATTTCCCCCTTCCTAAAAATTATTCTCTTCCAGCAAAAATAGCTTCTAAATTATAGAAGCTCTGATGTGCACAAGGATTTCAAAATGTCCCCAATGAAGATCATAATTAAAATATTTAAATAGGTTTTTAATTTTCTTTCTGGGCTGTGTTATTTCCTAGTCCTCTTCAGGAGCTCCTATTGTTCAGTCCTGACAGAATCCTCTGTCAGAAATTATAGCCTGCTGCCTTTCAGCATCTTCATTAAAATGCAATGCTGCCAGATATATCTGCATGCATATGAATGAAGCATCTATAGAATAATTAAGTCATGAATAACACATTGCTGAGCATGGCTTTTCCTGAATAAGAAAAGAATGCTATTTATGAACCCAGAAATTTTATATTATATTAAAAAATAATTGGCAATAACAAGTATGATTTGAGGATTCATTAATTTAAATTATGATTTCCCTGCTATAAACTCCATTTTTAATAAAATGGCAATTTATATTGGAAAACGAATGTGAACCTATATGCAATTTTTCTACATTTTGCTTAAAAGGCCACCCGAAAGCTTTTGGCAATGGGGGTTGCATAATTTGAAAATCTTTTATGTCTATCATAAACAAAAGGCAATTAGCATCACAGCAACTTAACAGGCCTGGGTTCAAACAAACAGTGACATATCAATGGAAAAACATAGACAGTATTTGTGATATTATAAAATATATATTTTTGGCTTTGTCCACGGTTTCTAGCTCACAGCTCCTATAGTCTTTATAATTTCCTAACTAGAATGATAAGGATATTTTTTGTTAAACTATTTGGCCTTTTGTCCTCGGTTCCAGAAACAGCTCCAGAATAGCTCCAGAGTGATGAAGGTGAAACCAGGCTTTCTGTTATTTATAACAAGCCCCTTTCAACCACACCTGAGACTACATTAATGAGATGATTTTTGGAAAATCCCTAGATAACTACAGGATGAAGGGCTGGTTGCCAGGGGGACTTACCGTGTGCTTAGAGGGTTGAGACTCACAGCCCCATACCCCACCTCACATCTGGAAAAGGAGAGGGGCTGAAGGTTAAGTTGAACACCAGTAGCCAACGATTTAATCAATCATGCCTACACAATGAAGCCTCCAGAAAGTACCAGAAGAACTGAGTTCAGGGAGCTTCCAAATTGATGAACAAGAATCCATTAAACTGCTGGGAGGGTGGCACACTCCACCTCCACAGGGACAGAGGTTCCTGGGCTTGGGACCCTTCCAGACCTTCTTTCTTTGGCTGTTCATTTGTATCCTTTCATGTATCCTTTATAATAAATGGGTAAACAAAAGTAAAGGGTTTCCCTGAATTCTGTGAGCAGCTTTAGCAAATTAATCAAACCCAAAGATAGACGGGTTGTAGAAATCCCAATTTATAGCTAGCCAGTCAGAAATTCCAAAGGCCTGAATGGGCAACTCATATCTGAAGTAGGGGGCAGTCATGGGACTGACTACTCAACGTGTGGGATCTGATTCTACCTTCAGGTAAGTCGTTTCCAAATTGAATTGAGAGGACACCCCCCTGGTGTCCACTGCAGAACTGATTTCTTAGATTAGTGTGTGGGTCAAAACTCCTACACATTGGTCACTGAAGTGTTCTGTGTTGTAAGAAAATAATAGGAGGAAGAAAATGGTGGGTTTTTTCCTTCTTAATATTCTAAAGCAGTTTTTAGATTTTGTCAAGGAATATTGTGGAAGCAAACGCTGAGCTTCTCTGAGCCCACCCTTCCCCTGCATGCAGTGTGTCAAGAAGCCATTCTCTTGCTAAAGGCCCAGCTTAGCAATGATCACATCCTGAAGTTGAGCAGCACTGTAATTTCAACATGGTTTCAGGTTTAGCTCCCTACCCTGTCTTCCTGAGACCTTTAGACATGGTGAACTGTTAAAGTCACAGAGGCAGAGAAAGGAGTAGGTGAGAAGGAAGAGTGAGAGATTACAGAAGAAAGGGACACAGGCTTAAGGTATAAAGAAAAAGATAAGACTGCCTCTTCCTTCTTGGCCTTACTCAGATCCCTTGGTTGATTCTTTCCTGCTCATAGTTGTATGTTCATTTCATGTTTGGGCTTTTCTTCTTTTTCTTTTTCAATAGACTGAACATGCTATAACATCTCCCTGAGCAAAGGGCTGAGCCAAATGTCAATGGAGCACACAATATGGCAGGCAAGGGAATCTGCTTCAAATCTTATAAACCCATTTCTCTCCTCCTATTTTCTCTTTTCCCTCTCAGGGGCCTCAGTTTCAGCTCTCTTCTCTCTTTACCTGGATTACAGCAGCATCCCCCCTGGGGTCCCTGCCTGTAGTCTCGCATGTCCCTTCCCAATGCCCCACCCTGCCTTTCTATCCTCTATCACCCCCACCCATAAGCACACTCCCTAAACCCTATCTGACTGTGTCATTTCTCTAATAAAAATCCATGCTGGCTTCTCATTCCACTTAGGATAAATTCTAAGCCACTCAACATGGTTCAAATAGCCATGCAGGATCTGAGATGAGACTGACTCTCCAGCTTCCTCTGACATGTCCCACATGGCCTCCTGTTTCCAGTCCATTACTCATTCCAAACCATTATTCTTGGTTTCTTGAGTTCATTGTGTTCCATGTTCACATATGCTATTTCCCCAATGGACATCTACTCCTCTTTAAACAAGTAACTCAAAGGCCTGCATGTCCTGCCAGCATTCCCTGACCATCCCCACCCAGGCTGGTTTTGGTGTCCCCCTCTATGAAAACACTTTCTTACACTAAACTACAATTATGCATTTGCATATCTGTTTTTACCATTACTTTGTGTTCCTATCACCTGTCCCAGTGCATAGCAATAAAAGCTCCTTGAATGGAAGGATAAACGATACAGATACCCTGTATAGTTTTACTGTGCTTCCCTTTATTGTCCTTTACAGCAATTGCACTTTTTACAAATTGAAGGTTTGTGGCAACCCTGCACCAAGCAAGTTTATTGGTGCCATTTTTTCCAATAGCATGTGCTTACTTTGTATCTCTGTGTCACAGTTTGGTAATTTTCACAATCTTTCAAACTTTCTTATTATTGTATCCATTATGGTGACCTGAGATCAGTAATCCTTGATGTGACTATTGTAATTGTTTTGGGGTACCACAAATCACACCCATTTAAGACAGCAAACTTAACATTGTGTGTATTCTGACTACCCCACTAACTAGTGGTTCTCTGTCTCTCTTCCTTTCCCTAGGCCTCCCTCTTTCCTGAAACACAACAATATTAAAGTTAGGCCAGTTAGTAACCCTCCAGTGGTCTTGAAGTATCAAGTGAAAGGAAAACTCATACATCTCTTATTTAACTCAAAAGCTAAAAATGATTAAACTTAGCAAGGGAGGCATATAGAAAGATGACACAGGCCAAAAGCTAGACCTCTTCTGACGAACAGCCAATTGTGAAGGCAAAGGAAAAGCTCCTGAAGACAAATTAAGAGTGCTGCTCAGTGAAATCACAAGTGATAAGAAAGCAAAGTAGTCTTATTGCTGATATGAAAAAAGTTTGCGCGATCTGGATAGAAGACCAAACCAGACACAACATTCCTTTAAGCCAAGCCTAATCCAGAGCAAGACTCTAGCTCTCTTCAATTTTATGAAGGCTGAGAGAGGTTAGGAAGCTGCACAAGATGCACAACTAGCAGAGGTTTCTTCATGACATTTAAGGAAAGAAGCCATCTCTCTAACATAAAAGTGCAAGGCGAAGCAGAAAGGGCTGATGTAGGAGCTGTAGCAAGTTATCCAGAAGATCTGGCTAAGATCATTGATGAAGGTAGCTACACTCAACAACAGATTTTCAATATAGACAAAACAGCTTCCTATTGGAAGAAGATGCCACTTAGGACTTTCTTTCATAGCTAGAAAGAAGTCAATGCCTGTCTTCAGAGCTTTGAAGGACAGGCTGGCTGACTCTCTTGTTAGGGACTAATGCAGCTGGGGATGTTAAGTTGAAGCCAATGGTCATTTACCATTCAAAAAATTCTAAGGCCCTTAAGAATTATGTTCAGTCTACTCTGCCTGTGCTCTATAAGTGGAACAACAAAGCCAGGAAGATTGCATATCTGTTTACAGCATGGTTTACTGAATATTTTAAGTGTACGGTTGAAACCTATTGCTCCTGACAAAAAGATTCCTTTCAAAATATTAGTGCTCATTGGCAATGTATGTAATTACCTAAGAGCTCTAAGGCAGATATACAAGTAGATGAATGTTGTTTTAATGCCTGCTAACACAGCATCTATTCTCCAACCAGGAGATCAAGGAGTAATTTTGAGTTTCAAGTCTTACTATTTCAGAAACACATTTCTTAAGGCTATAGCCATCATTGACAGTGATTCATTTGATGGGTCTAGGCAAAGTAAATCAAAAGCCTCAGGAAAGAGTTCAGTATTCTAGATGTCATTAAGAACACTCATGATTCATGGGAGGTTAAAATAACAACATTAACCGGAGTTTGGAAGAAGTTGATTCCAACCCTTGCTGATGACTTTGAGGGGTTTAAGACTTCAGTGGAGGAAGTCACTGAAAATACGGCAGAAGTAGCAAGAGAACTAGAATTAGAAGTGAAACTTGATGATGTGACTGAATTGCAGCAATCTTATGATAAAACTTGATGAGGAGTTGCTTCTTACAGATGAGTTTTATTGTCATATTTACTTTATTGCAGTGGTCTGAAATCAAACTCCCAATATCTTTGAGGTATACCTATATGTATATGACAAGGCAGAATGAAGTAGGCACTGTTACCTTCTCCTGTGTACGAGAGTGAAAGCGTAGCCTCTTGAAGATAGGCAAACTTGGGTTTGGATTTTGACTGCTACTTACTGAGTAACAATAAATTATCTCATTGCTCTGAACCTCAGTTCCCTAGTCTGTAAAGTAGTTACATAAACTCATATTTCATAGTTCTTTGGAAAATCAGATTGAATGAGAGAATAAAGTGTTTAGTGGGAGGCCTGGCAAACAGAGTGCAATCAGTAATGGTAGCTATCAGTATTATTGTTACTACTTTTATTACTATTAAAGCACAATCAGTAAAAACTAAAAAAACACATCTTCATTTTAAAGACTTATTATATCTTTAAAATAGAATACTATTTTCAGACTCCCGGGTAATTCATGACCAAACATTATAACTACATAGCATAAGCAGACCTGCAGACCAATCTTATTTACTTCTCCATCTGGTCCTTTTGTCATAATGTGGTGGGGAGAAGGATTCCCTACTTTATTTTAAATCATTTAACCGTATCTTTGTTTTTTAGCTCCACATTTACCTCACATATATATTGCAGGAGGCACTACATTGATGCATTTAAACAGTGTGGAGTACTAGAAGATATCCTGACTTCTGAATAGGGTCCAGCTTAACTGTGGCATTGACCCATGGTGTGACCATGGGCAAGTCACACCTATTTGGACATCTGTTTAATTAGAGAGGTGACCTACCTGATCTCTAATCATCCTCATAATTTTCCTTATAATGACCAAAATCACAACTACAAAGAGAAGCCTGATCCCTACCCTACAAAGAAGTGTAATTGTGATGGGACTAAACTATTAAAATATAATCCCTTTGCTTTGCCTGTTTTGTCTGCTTTGACCCTTTTCTTTCCTGGCCCTTGCAACATGGCCTAAGTAATACTTCGATTTCAGGTAATGGAGTCCCTAGAATGTAGGAGGTATAGAAACAACAAAAGCTGACTACGTGATTATCTAAAGGAGAGCAAAGAGAGCCACCAGCTGACAGGGCACGGGGGTGGACAAGAAGAGAAGGAGCAAGAAGCAGAGTTGAGAGAAGAGAGTGAGAGAGAGAGAGGATAGAGATGAAATGACATAAATCAAGGAAAAAAGAATTGGACACTAGGGTGATAGACAGGGATTTTAACAAGTTGCCACAGGGCGTAACCTCTAGTTTCATCTATATCCTTCAAGATGGGCAAATAAAACAGAGATATTCAGAAGGACTAAACTCCTCTGAATGTAGAACCTCCTAAAGGATTGAACCAAATAGGTCAAATTGTCAGTGGACTTAGAACAACAAGTGGGAAAACAGAGAGAGAGAGTCATTGGTACACTCACAAATATCTCCACACTGAATATGTGTTAGAATCTTCAAGGAAAAGCAGATGAATGAAATATGATTTGAGATGCCTTCAAAACACTAAAAAATGAAAATGTTGATGTTTTGGAGACTAGGGAAAGGGAAAAATGGAGAGCTTCATCATAGTTCCATGGTAAGATGGTCATGGTAACATGGTCAAGCCTAATGAAATCCATTTAAATAACATAATTGAAAAAGTAGAGTGTATTCCGGTATTATAGATATGAAATCATTTCACAAACATGTTAAGATTACTCAAAAATTTACTTTCTCTTTAGCACATGTGAATGCAAGTAATGCGGTCTATATTTTAAGCAAACTGTGGCCACCTTTCTACTCAATATGGCTAACCTTTCAACTGAATTTTTAAGGATAAACAAATGTCAATTAAGAAAACAACATGTGTGAGGATGTGGACTCTGATGAATTCAAGGAACCATAAGCCATTTAGTTATGCTAAGAGGATTTAGGTTTGCATTTTAGAAAGGTTACGCTGGTTGCAGAGTGGAAGATGGAATTGTGGGAGGGCTGTTCTGTGCATTGTAGGATGTTTAGCAGTATCCCTGGCTTCTACCCACTAGATGCCAGCAGCACTTCCCATTGCTGACCATCAAAAATGTTTCCAAACATTTGAAAATGTTCCCTGGAGGCAAAGTCACCCCCAGTTGAGAGCCACAAATCTAAATAAAAGCCTTACTTTGTAGGAAGGTCAAGGCAAGACACATTAATCAACATTAAACATATGTTTATTGAAGACTTGCAAAACAGTGTGCTTCATGTTAGAGGAAATAAAAATGCTAAAAGTGTTATGCAATAGTAGGAAAGACCTGGGACAAACTCTCTAGAAGCACAGTTTAGGAGTCTAGTTAGAAAGCTGGACAATAATCCAGATAAGTGATGGGAACCTGAACCAAACAATAGAATCGAGAATGAAAGGGGGATAAAAGACTTGGGTTTGAGTCTTAGCTTTTGTGTTTATTACACGTGTGATCTTGGACAAATTTCTTCTCTAAACCTTAATTTTATAATCTAGGAAATGTGAGTAATAGTGCACAGGGTTGTTGAAGGATTTTTTAAAAGATCAGGCATGCAAAGCATTTAGCATAGTTCTTGGAATGAAAAATAGAGACATGGAAGTAATCAGTAAATATAAGGGAGTTAAGTTATGAGGTTGCCCAGGCATCAAATATGGAGTAAAGCAGCAGGCCACGGTTGTCTAGCTTAACAGAGTGGATCTCTGATCCCTTTAGCTCGAATCTTCCTGCTGTTCCAGAATTTAGTTCCTTGTTTATGAAAGATAAAGCACATGCCATGCAAATGAGGGCATTGCCACTACCAACCAGCAATTTGCTTTCTGGCAGCCCTGCTGTGGCTCATTTTTAGAACCAGCAGCAAGAAAGAGGAAGAAAGCCTAAGTGAAGGTGGCTGGTCTGCCTTCTTGATAAATTCTACCTTTCCCCACTCGGCCTGATAAAGCTGTGTGATTTTTCCCAGCTGCTTCAGAAGGAATAGAAAACTGAGGTCTGCCTTTTTATGCTGTTTTGATTTTGAGGTTTAATTAGTGTTGTTTCTCAGGAATTCATTGCTTTAATTAATGATGTGCCCTGAATCTTTTAAGTGAAGAATGCCATTGCAAACATGAATGTGTAATGAGTACAACTTTCTTTATCCTGGCTGAGGAGTATGGCTTTTACTTGGCTCTCACCTCTCAGTACAAGCACAAGGACCTCAGGTACCAAAAGGAGCCAGGCTGACAGGGTTTTATTTGTGTGTCTGTTTTTATAGCTCAAGTGCTCTTTTATTTTACTTAAAAGCTGGGTCCATTAACAAGAAAAGCAGAGAGAAAAAATAATCAGCTTGCTTTGGTTCACTTTTAGACTTTCTCTATACTGCTTGTAAATCAATAAGCTAAGATCTAAATCAGGGTTTCTCAGTCTCAGCACATTTGGGCCAGATAATTCTTTGTTGTGGAAGGGCAATCCTGTGCATTGCAGGATATTTAGCAGTATCCCTGACTTCTGCCCACTAGATGCCAGCAGCATTTCCCATTCCTGACAATCAAAAATGTTTCCAAACATTGGCAAATGTCCTCTGGAGTAAAGTTGCCCCCCAGTTGAGGACAAGTCTAAATGAGAGCCTTACATTACAGGAAGCTCAAGGCAAGGAATCTGAATCAACAATAAACATGTGTTTATTGAGGACTTGCAAAACGCTGTGCTTGGTGTTACAGAAAATATAAGAATGCTAAAAGTTCTATGCAGTAGTGGGACCCTGGACCTGTCTCAAGATTCACACCTGCTGTTTACTAATCATGCATCCTTGGACAATTCATTTACCCTTTCCTCAACTAGTTGAGGAACAAGTCTGAGAAATGTAAGACAAACAGATACATATATTTGCTATGGGATGAGTAGTATGAATACTCTCATTTAAACGTCTCTATCGGGCCAAGTGTAATGGCTTATGCCTGTAATCCCAGCGCTTTGGGAGGTGGAGGTGGGAGAATTGCTTGAGGCCATGACTTCAAGAACAGCCTGGACTTTTAAATTTAAAAAAAAAAAAATCTAAGTATATTAAGAATCTTAATCAGTCAATTAAGATCCTTAGTCTTAATTGCCAAACTTACACAAAAGAAGAAATGTGTTTAAAACAATGAAAATGATGTTCCCTATCTATGCTGTGCTTTTCAAAACCAAACAGGAATACAATATTCAGTTTGAATAATAATTATCTAAGAGTGACCTATAATTGTTCAGAAGTCATCCTGAGAACAATGAAGTTAGGTTGTATACTTCATAGAATCTCTTCATTACTTCAACAAATATTCATTGAATGCCTACTATGAGACAGGCCCCATTTTAATCTCTGCAAATGTAACAGTAATATAATCAGGCAAAATCTCTGCCCTCATGGAGCTTATGTTTTGTGGAAGGAGACAGAAAATAGTCAAGAATTACTAGTAAAATATATAGTATATTATATAAGTAATTTGAATTTTAAAAATGAATGAGAATGTTTATTGAAAGTATTTGAAAAAAACAAAAAAAGACTCAAGAAGAAGGTAGCATTTGAACAAAGACCTGAAGGAAGATGGTGAGTAAGCAAAACAAAACAAAAGGCATAATACCAAGTGCAAGGACACAAATTAGGAGCTTGCCTGATGCAAGCACATCTTCTTCTATTCTAAATTCTGAGATGTAGCCTTACTGTAGTACTTTCTTGTCTCCAAACCAACCATAAGCAATGGTGTCTTTGCACAGTGCTTCTACTCCATGAATACCTTTTCTTGACCTATTTCCTACTGGATAACTGCTACTTCAAGACTAAGAGACCAACTTCTCTGTAAAACCATGCAGAATCCCACTCTCTATCGAAGCAGCTTTGATCTCTCCTTTCTCTCCGATTCCAGGCACAGCATCATGGACCTACTCTGGAACAGTACTTATCTAATTGTCATATATATATAGCATATATATGACATATAAATATACATGTCTGATATATGTATCTGATTGTCATATGTATAAAATATATATGACATATAAAAATATATATTCATTTACTTATTTTCTCTAATGATGCAATTTCTCTTCTCTGTATTGCTGATCATTTTTCTTTTAGACCTTTTCTAAAATACCAATACAAATAAGCCATTGCTGACTGCATTTCATTTGCCTAAGTAAATTTACAGGAAGCTAGATGTGGCTATCAGGTACAGGATGAACTAGAAGATGGACCACAGGGGAGGGGAGGATTTGCACTGGAGGCCCTTGCAATAGTTCACATCTAAGATGTAGAGGACTTGAATGAGAATGAGAATGGAAAAAAGAGGAATAAAGGAAAGATGCAAGAGATGTTGTGGAGAAAGAAGGGTGAGAGACGTATACAGAAGAGTAGATAAAATGAGTTTTTAGATGAAGGGACATTTCTGATAATATGACTACATGTCTTTTTTTTTCTTCCTCAGTGATTTTTTTTCTTTTTTTTAAATTCCTTTTTTTCTTTCTTGATATGCCTGTATAAACATTAAGTGAAACCCATTCTGGTTTAACACACCAAAAAATGCTTATGCAAAGTTTCTTAAAGCAACAAAAAAATTTTTGTATGACTGAGCTGTTGGGAAAGTATATAATTATTCAGGGGAGTCCAATGATACACAAAAATAAGTTAGTACCAAAGCCAATCTTTTCCTTGAAGGTACTTGCTGATTCTTGATCCCTGGGGGCCTGAAATTTGGGTATTAAGGGGCCACTGACAAAAAACAGGAGACAGAAGCCAAAGTCAAAGCAGAGTGGAAAGTCAGCTCAAAGTCAGGACCACCAAAGGGTAACAGCCCCAGTGGTAAACTGGAAACAACCTCTCTCCATAGAAACAGGCATCGAGACCATCGCCTCTCAGCTTTGTGTGAAAAAAAAAGAAAACATAAATAAAAAATAAAAATAAATGGCTGCCCTGAAAATTCTTCACACAAACCTACATTCTCATAGTCTTAGGGCCAAAATCCAAACTGCCCTTTTAATTGAAAACCCCAACTCAAATGTAATTTGACTGATTCCTACCTGGCAGTGTTCCAAGAAATGGGGCAGAAAAAATCAAATCTGCTCTACAGAAAGCCACTTTAAGCACAGGCTTAAAGAATTCTCAGGCCGGGCGCGGTAGCTCAAGCCTGTAATCCCAGCACTTTGGGAGGCCGAGAAGGGCGGATCACAAGGTCAGGAGATCGAGACCATCCTGGCTAACACGGTGAAACCCCGTCTCTACTAAAAAAAAAACACAAAAAACTAGCCAGGCGAGGTGGCGGTCGCCTGTAGTCCCAGCTACTCGGGAGGCTGAGGCAGGAGAATAGCGTAAACCCGGGAGGCAGAGCTTGCAGTGAGCTGAGATCCGGCCACTGCACTCCAGCCTGGGTGACAGAGCGAGACTCCGTCTCAAAAAAAAAAAAAAAAAGAATTCTCAGAGACAAAGTTCTATGATCACAATAAAATAAATTATCAGAGAAGGAAACAAACTACAATAAGTAAGAGTTGGCAGTCAGAACAAACATCAGAATAAGACTGTAGAGACGAGATTTGGGAATAATCAGACTCAAAATACTACATGAGTATGTCTAGTATATTTGTTTAAATTGAAGAAGAGTGAAAAATAGGACACTGGCATAAAAGACTACTAGAACCCACCAGCTAGATATAAAACTGAGCCAAATAGAGATTCTAGAAATTGAAAAAATCACAATTAAAAAACAACAAATTAGACTCCGCAGTGGAGAGATTTAGTGAACTGGAAAATGGAGATTTACAAAAAAAATTACAAAGCACTGCCAGATAGACAAAAGGAAAATATGAAATAGCGGCTAAGACACACGAAGGAGACAGTGAGAAAGTTTGCCATTCTCAATCCATTGATTTAAAAAAAATCTGAAAGAAACATGAACTATATCACTGCAAAATGTAGGTAGACTTCAAAAGCTGCCCCCTGCTAGGCAGAATATTAATATTAAAAGAGCATGGATAATTGTTGAGTCCCAAAGCTGAGAGGAAAGGCTGCCAACTTCAGCCAAAATATAGATGAAAGGGAAAATCTGACCATCCTTCTCTCCTTCTCATTTAAACTGATATTGCCATATTAATATAACTCAAAAAAAGGGAGCTGGGTCCTAAAGGCCACAAGCCTAAGGATGAACTTGAAACAGGGCCATAGACAGGGAACAGCAGGTCATTTGTTTTCAACAGCACTGATTTTTGTTCATTCTCCCTGCTCATATAACCCAGCTGGAGTCATCTAGAAAACTAATAAATCCCCTTCCCTCCTCTTCAGAAGTGGCCAAATATCTGCCTCTAAAAAAAGTCGGAGAACCCCACCCTGTATCTTCTGAGTGTGCACACTCCTCTGCAGAAATAATCACGCTACAGAACAGAAGTCAGCCAGCCTTTTCCATAAAGGATCAGATAGTAAAGGTTTTAGACTTGCGGGCCCTGTGATCTGTATTGCAACTACTGAACGCTGCTATTGTAGTGAAAAGCAGCCACAGACAAAGAAAAAATAAATAAGCATAGCTGTGTCCCAACAAAACTTTACTTATGAAAATAGGTGGTAGGCTGCAGTTTGCTAACCCCTGCTGTAAAAGATTATCTAGGAGTACAAATGCTGGCAGCATTCGAGAAAAGGAACTGTTCTAAAATAATATTTTAATAATCATTCATTTTTAAACACAACATTATACTAATTGAGAGAAAATGTGCTATAGTATTTGAACATAGTGATAGTGTAAAGGTCTGGGAAATCTGACCCAGTGAAGCCAAAGCCGCCCAATTCATACAACATCCACATGTGATGCAAATCATAACAGACAGAGTGAAATGACTCTGAGGGCACTACATAGGATGAAAACGTCATTATTTTCACATAGTGAAAGTCATTTACTCCCGAACTAGAGATGCTTCAAAGCACAGGCTGAGAAGAAATTCAAGAAGGAAGCGTAGCATCAGAAAGCAGATGGCATTGAAGGAAGTTTACCAAAGGACCCTTCCCTTTTAATTCTATGCCTGTGGATTCCCCAGTAAGTTAGAATTCCATCATTTTAAAAATTATAAACACAATATAATACTTTCTTTTGCCATTTTGAGCAAAATAAGTACTTCATAAATTATCACTTTTGCTGGGAGAATTAGGAAATATACATTAGAAGATTTTCACATAATAAAATTTGTTTCTGGCTTTGGCTAAATTTTTCATCAATATAAAATAATAGCTAATATTACTGATTGTTTACTGTGTCCAGGCACTCTTCTAAACACTCTACATGTGTTATCTTACTAAAACCTTGTAACTTAACAAGGTGGGCACTAGACAGATTTGCAAGGTATATGTTTGACCAGTGACAGCCACTGAAAATGTTAATTTGCTTTCCTCACTACCCCCATACTCACTCCAAAATGTCCTAGATCAATTTCAATGAAGAACTTACCAGAGTGGGACCAAAGGAAAAAATCAGAGTAAACTAAGAACAGTTCATCTTCCCAACCTCCATTCTCTTGCTAGGAGAAAGGTAAAATTAGGATGAGCTGAAGAATAGGAAGAGATCTTTTGGAGTCAGATTCAAGTTCCTGGATGTGAAGAGCTTGCTGCATGCACCCTGACTCCTGGTTTGGGGGAATTCAGTAGACAGCCATACTGCAGTGGTACAGTGGCACCGCAGGAACAGGAGACTGGCATCTTGCTTACCAGCTTCTGCTCTGCTTAGCCTCAGGGTTTCCTAATAAAACATAGGGAAAGGCATTTTGGAAGGAAGGGATGGGTATTGGCAGAAGAGGGCAAGGCTTAGCCACAGAGCTACTCTCGCCACGTACATACAATGTCTCCTGAGAGGTATTAACAATTGGATCACAACAGGGACATCAAAAGATGGGTAGGGATGGAAGGGAAGGCTTGTGCCAAGTCGACCACTTGCATCAGAGGCACATGCATGGGAGTTGTAAGTAAGATGGCTTCAGATGGAAGATGCATCATGAAACTTCACAGAAACCACAGATTCCTAGACAGTGGCTCAGGGCCATGTTCATCACCATCCAAATCTATAGGTCCTTCTCATCAGGAGATATTGATGAAATTGATGGATGGTGATGATCAACTTTGCAATGTGCAGCAAACTAGCCATCACCAACATACAGGTAGCCAAAAGAAACCTGCTTTCCTAACACTACATCTACTTCCCTGCCTCCAGATACAGTGAAAGGAGAGAGGAAAACATTCCACACCATTTTCTTCCATAAGCAGCTCCCAAGTGAATGTGTGTGTCCATTCAGATCCTCCTGAATAATAAAGGAGAAGGAACAGGAGTAGGAGGGAAGACCCTTCAGACCATGATGCTCATCTGCCACCTATGAAAGGAAAGAAGAAGGGAAGAAAAGTGGTAAGGCAAGCTCCAGACTGCTGTGCAGATCTGAGAGTCTTGACCAGGTCAACAAGGCACTCCAGAGCAAAGTTAGCCCATTAGAGGAACCTCATGTTGGACAGAAATGGCTAAGCTCTAGTACCCCTGCCATGCTCAGTTACCATCTGAGAGCAGCCCAGCGACCATGCAGCCTCATCATGCTCACTTCAGTGAATCCCAAAGCTGCAGCATCTGGAGGCTGTCAACTGACTCTTCTCTTTGCAGTGTGTTCCTACTTCAAGGAAAATAACAGCAGCATATACCAATAGCTGCCACAAGATCTGTTCAGTTTATCCTGGGATGGATATCCTGGGATGGTGGTATAGGTTTCAAACTTTGACATTAGAGTGAAATTATAAGGATTTTTCTCCAAGTCAGGGTTAATAATAAGATCAGTCACAACCTGTTCCCATTCAGCAAGTTATAGAAAATAATAGAAGGCCTGGTTCATCTGCTCTACATCAACCGATTTTCACATTCATTTCCCCCCACCTCTTTCCCACTCCCTACCATTCAACCACGTTTGTCCCATCAACACCCACTCTGGAAATCAAGACCTCCTTCAGACAGACAGCAATGCAGATAAATTATCATTTGGACATTGCTTTTCATAGTTGAAAAAAACATGCTTTGTGAATTCTTTTGACTGGTTTCTGTCTTACCATCTCATTCATGTTAAAAGAATAAAAATGTAGTCAAGAAGCAGATATCATCCCTAATTTGTGATAGATCCCAAACCAAGCACACCGTGATATGAAGTATGGAATACTATTATTTGATTTAATCATGGAGGCCAGAGGAGGTTTATTTGAAAAAATGGCCCAGAGTTGAGACCTGAAAAGGGGAAGAAAGACCATCCCAGGCAGAAGAATCAATTTGTGCAGTGGTCCTCAGTGACTTTAGACTGTAGACTTAAGTGTCACTGAGATGAAGGAGATGGTGACAGTCAAACTTTCTTAGGAGTTTTCATTATTCTAAGAGTAACTTTGGGGTTTTACTAAGAGGACTGGACTAAAGGGGGATTATATGGTCAGATTTGTACTTTGAACAAAATCCCTCTGGATGAAGAATGGAGAACAGATGGGAGAATGGATGAGGGGAAGCTCAGAGAAGGTTAGGTGTAATATTATTTTAGTAGTAGTAGCAGTTCAGGTGAGAGATGTGGCTATCTTGAACCAGAGTGTGGATAAGGAATAAAAAGTAGATCATTTCAAAATATGATTAAATAACAAAATATCCAAAATTCAGTGGTGAATTAGATATGGAAACTGAAATATTAAGGTGTCAAGATAACTCCTAAATTTCTAGTTGGCACAACTGGATAATTGCAATCACTAAAATAATAAATACCAAGAGAGAATCAAGTTGGAACAAGGATATAAGTTCAGAATTAAACAGTTTACCAGTTAGGAATCTTTTAGTTGCAAGTGATTAAAAAGCCCAACTCAATCTAGCTTAAACCAAGAAGGGAGTTATTGGCTAATGTAATTGTAAAATATATAAGAAGAGCTGACTTCCGCAGTGGCCTCATTCTGAAATAAAATGATGCCTCCAGGAGCCATTCCTTAGTTCTGTGTCCAGAGTTGGTTCCTGTAGGTGGGTTCATGGTCTCACTGACTTCAAGAATGAAGCCATGGACCTTCGCAGTGAGTGTTACAGCTCTTAAAGATGGCACAGACCCAAAGAGCGAGCAGCAGCAAGATTTATTGTGAAGAGCAAAAGCTTCCACAGAGCAGAAGGGGACCTGAGCAGGTTGCCACTGCTGGCTCGGGTGGCCAGCTTTTATTACCTTACTGGCCCCTCCCATGTTCCACTTCTGTCCTAACAGAGTGACCTTTTTTCAATCCACCCTTCAATTGGCTACTTTTAGGATCTTGCTGATTGGTGCATTTTACAGAGCACTGATTGGTGCATTTTACAGAGTGCTGATTGGTGCATTTTACAATCCTCTTGCTAGCTACAGAGCACTGTTTGATGCATTTTACAATCCCCTTGCTAGCTACAGAGCACTGATAGGTATGTTTTTACAGAGTGCTGATTGGTGCATTTTAAAATTCTAGCTACAGAGTGCCGATTGGTGCATTTTACAATCCTCTTGTAAGACAGAAAAGTTCTCCAAGTCACCTACCCAAATGTCCATCAATGATAGACTGGATTAAGAAAACATGGCACATATACACCATGGAATACTATGCAGTCATAAAAAAGGATGAGTTCATATCCTTTGTAGGGACATGGATGAAGCTGGAAACCATCATTCTGAGCAAACTATCACAAGGACAGAAAACTAAATACCACATGTTCGCACTCATAGGTGGGAATTGAACAATGAGAACACTTGAATACAGGGTGGGGAACATCACACACTGGGGCCTGTCATGGGGTTGGGGGAGGGGGAAGGGATAGCATTAGGAGAGATACCTAATGTAAATGACAAGTTAATGGGTGCAGCACACCACTATGGCACATGCATACATATGTAACAAACCTGCACGTTGTGCACATGTACCCTAGAACTTAAAGTATAATAATTTTTTTAAAAAGTTCTCCAAGTCCCCACTCGGCCCAGGAAGTCCAGCTGGCTTCACCTCTCAGTTCTCCTTCCTCTGTGCTGGTTACGTTCTCAGACTTTGCAAGCTGGCTCCTGGTGGCACCAGGTTCACATCATCACAAGAACTAGTTCAGTGAAAGAGGAAAGTCTCTTCTCAAAATGTCAAACAAAAAATGCAAAACCAAATCTCCTCAGCACTTATGGTCTCAATTTGGGTATATGCTCAACCCTGAATATTCACTGTGGTGATGAAATATGCTAATTACACCCCGGACCCTGAACTTCAGGCATTTTCAAAAAGAAGTTTATAGACGAGGGCCCAGCACAGTGGCTCATACCTGTAATCCCAGTACTTTGGGAAGGCCGAGGCAGGCGGATCATGAGATCAAGAGTTCGAGACCAGCCTGGCCAACATGGTGAAATCCCGTCTCTACTAAAAAATTATATATACAAAAATTAGCCGTGCATGGTGGAAGGCACCCGTAATCCCAGTTACTCAGGAGGCCGAGACAGGAGAAGTGCCTGAGTCCGGGAGGCAGAGGTTGCAGTGAGCCAAGACCACACCATTGCACTCCAACCTGGGTGACAGAGTGAGACTCTGTCTCAAAAAAAAAAACGTTGTGGATGAAAGTGGAGGAGGATTACATATTCCAACAAAGAATCAGATACCATTGCCACAAAAAGGATAAATGGATATTGGGCAGCAAAAACAAAATATAATTATCTCTTACAGATGAACATGATTTCTGAGATTAACAACAGGCTCAATGTGGTGGACATTTAAGAAAATGAAATCCTCATTGATAAAGATGGGGTACTTGAAATCAGCTCCGATCACTAACAGAGGTCAAGACTATGGGCTAACAGTAACAACTTGCTTGATACAAAAACACAGACTGCATGGGGCAAAAGCAACATGAGACACATTCAAGAAAATCTGTTTTCTCATGAAGGTTCTCTGGAAAGTCCAACAGATGAATTGCTATAAAACAATCAGAGTTGATTTTTCTTTTTTTACTTACATTTCATTCACGTTACATGATGTGGATTGAGTTAGTCTTAGTTTTTCCATTGTGTTACGGACTCCTCCAGGTATTAATAGAGATATGTAATGACTCTGGCATCTATGTGCAGCCTTCTTTATTTCCTGGTGTTTTAGCCAGATCTATTTCTGCCTGAGAAGGCTTAATGGTACACAAGAAACCTTTTGGGGACTCTCGGTATGAATGAAAGTGAAAAATAAATTCCACTAGGGGGTGCTAAGCCTCAAAATAAAAATACGAAACAAGTATCTTTGATTTTCCCATACCTTTCAACGATCATTGAACAACTGTCTTAATCTGGATTCTCCAGAAAGCAGTGCCTGAGACAAAGTTTACGTGCTACAACTTTATTAGAGGATGCAATCCCAGGAATCAAGAGTGAGGGAAAAGGAGAGTGAGACAGGGAAAATGTAAGAGCTGACACAATATGTATTACTGAGCTGATAATCTCTTAGTATTAAAAACTACTGATTCCTTGATCTTATAGTGCCTTTCACCAAGAGGTCATGTAAAAAACTGCTTCATAGAAGAGTCCATCCTGCCTGGCTCAATCTTCACCCAGGGAGATATAAATTCCTCTCATATGATTAAGTTGCACATATGTTAACACTAAGCATGTCCTTGAGGTCTCACAGCTCAGTCTCTACAGAACAGAAGGTGAAACATATGCAGAGAGGACATAAGGCAAAGAGATGGCAGGTTGTTCTCTGGTGGAACTGGTCCCACTTCATGCACAGCGGGTTGCTCCACAGCTGGAGCTGGAACAAGAGGTCAAAGACCTCAAAGATAGGTGAGAAGCACACAAAAGGTGTTTAACACAATAATGAATGCTCCAAATATATAATGCACAATTAAGAGGGAAACAAAAGCCTTGCCAAAGGTATCATGCCATGGAAACAGCAGTTGGAGGATGTTTGTGCTTTGACTCTAAACATTAATTATCACTTCTCATTTAACAAGACAACTAGTTGTAGGTTTCTTATGTATTTCTTAGTTGAAAATAGATTCCTTCAGACTTGCTAGTCATCTTAGAAATTAGATTTCTTCTTTATTTCTAAATTAATCTTGTTTATCTTTGCCGAATCAATGACATACTATAATTGGCTGAATAAAGTGTTGCTTGTTTTAAAGAATTAGGATTTTTGTTTTTCAAGCTAATTCATTTTGAAATACTTATAACTTTTCCTGTAATATTAGAAACAGGGCTGGGTGTGGTGATTCACGCCTGTAATCCCAGCACATTGGGAGGCCAAGGCGGGTGGATCACTTGAGGTCAGGAGTTCAAGACCAATCTGACCAACATGGGGAAAGCCTGTCTTTACCAAAAATAAAAAAGTTAGCCAGGTGTGGCAGTGGGTGCCTGTAATCCCAGCCACTCAGGAGGCTGAGGCAGGAGAATTGCTTAAACCCAGGAGGCAGAAGTTGCAGTGAGCTAAGATGGTGCCGCTGAACTCCAGCCTGGGCAACAGGGTGAGACTCTGTCTCAAAAATAAATAAATAAATAAATAAATAAATAAATAAATATTTTAAAATAAATTAATTAAATTAAATGCTTTCAAAAGTCAAAACAATACCAAAAAAACTATACACAAAAGTGTCACATCCTCCTATATTCCCTCTGCCTCATTCATCTCCACCTGCAACAATCCCTTGTAGATAACCAAGTTTATTGTTTTATGATGTATACATTCTGTTTCTTCTTGTAAATATAGGCAACTTTATGCATATTTCATTTTCCCTTCTGCCTTACATGGAAAGTAACATCCTCTAAATGCAGCTTTTAGAAAATTTCTAATAAGCATATTCCCATATATTTTATCTTTTAGAAAAACAACCCTTTACATAATGAGATTTAATCCTTATAAGAATTACTGTATTTCCTTTCTTCTGAATCTTCACACTCCTTTGTTTTTTTTCTGAATCCTTCTTTTCTACCTTTAAGTATATTCACATCTCTTTCATCAGGAAAACGTAAAAACCAAGTAAGGGCAAAATATTTAGTGGAATATTTTCAAAATTCCATTTTATAAAACACTGGTTCTCTAAAACACCAACAGCTGTTCAAATTTTTTTCTACAATGCAATGCATATCTGCAAACTAGAAGTCCACAGAAGTACAATAATAGACTATGTTAATTTAAATATTTTCCCCAGCATATTTGATCATGGAATCATTTTTCTACCAAATACCTGTTAGCATCCCATGGAATGAGGAAGTACTTCTGGGAACATTACTCATCACTCATTTGAATCAGGTCTTTTTAGACTACCAGTCATTCCTTATTGTTAAATGCAGTAGGCTTTCTAGAGGTCTTATTTTCTTTGCCTTGCTCCCAGTATTACAATATCTGGCCAAAATGGATTATTCCATTTCCGCAATCACTCTCACACTTTTCCTCATGCAGTTTACTCTTCCTGGGTGCCTTTTATTGTAAGATCACTCCTTTTGAAATCCTAATAGTCCTTCAATGTCTGTCAATGCCACTTCTTCCATGGTGGCTTTTAACTTTTTTTTTTTTAAAGATGCATTCTTGCTCTGTCAGCCAAGCCGGAGTGCAGTAGCATGATCATGGCTCAGTGCAACCTCCACTTCCCAGATTCAAGCGATTCCCCTGTCTCAGTCTCCCTTGTAGCTGGGATTACAGGTGCCTGCCACCACGACTGGCTAATTTTCGTATTTTTAGTAGAGACAGGGTATCATCATGTTGGCCAGGCTAGTCTCGAACTCTTGACCTCAGGTGATCTGCCCACCTCAGCCTCCCGAAGTGCTGGGAATACAGGTGTGAGCCACTGACCCTGGCCTTAATTTTTAAACTTAAGCTAATTTTAGCTATGGTCGAAACGATTTTGTCTTTCATTGTGTATTTATCAAAAAACATATATTGTTTATCTAGTGTTTGGAAAACATTTGACAGGGACTAAAATCGTTTATACCTAACGATTATATTCTGAGAACTTGATACTTCGACTTCAGGGAACCCTACTTGTTGTTGGTGGATCCCAATATCATCACCAAAGAGGCATGCAACCTGGAAAAAGTAATCTAAAATAATCATAAGAAAGTGTCTTCACTGGAGAATTACTGTGAGAAATAGAAATAACTTGGCTCATGACAGCCTATGTGTGATTGTTCCTTAACATTCTTAATTAAATGACTAAAAAGAGTTTCGATGTAAGAGACCAGATTCTAATCCTGACTTTATCAATACCTTGAACATATCATTTCATCTCTCCAGTTCTCCCTGTCCCCTTCCTGCATAGAGCTAGGTGAGGAAGCTCGTGCCTTCTGACTCCGAGTCAACCTGAGTATTCTAGTCCCCGGCCTGTGGCATCCTGGGTGGGTTTAGGCCCGTTCCTTATGTGGCCACTAGCTGGCAGGATTACCACATGGTGTGCTTGGCCACTCCCCATCTGCACCTTCATCATCTCCAGGGAGGATTCACCCTCAGGCTGATTCTGGACCAAAACAAGCAGAACATTCTACCTGGCAGGAGCCAAGTCCCCAGCACTATTGTGCCAAGGAGACTGTTTGATTTGCCTCAAGCCCAGACAGCTGACTCCAGCCCATCTCTCATGCTCCAGTAGAGACCTTCAGGTGACGCGGGTCAACACCAAGCCACCCTCTGGAGGATCTGATGCTGCCTCAGAAACCACACCTCATGCCTCATTAGATACTAATGGAAATGTGGGATACAGGCTTGTAATATGTGGCAAGTCACATTAATTTCTCTGATCCTCAATTTACTGCTTTGTAAAATGAGTGTGAGCTGGGTTTCTGAACTCTGCCTCCCAATGCTACAGGCAGTGTAGAATCCTGGAAAGAATATGTGTTTTTGAATACACAGGTGTGCTGTTTTTTTTTTGACACATCTAGATGTGTATAAGAGAATAGAGTAAAACAGGCATTGAGCAATTGTTACTGTTGCAATGAGTACTGCCAGCATAGCAGTAGAGGGCCCTAGGGGGGTTTAACAGGAGGATTC
>NW_012104965.1:2500446-2504674 GCF_000951045.1 Mandrillus leucophaeus | reverse complement strand
AGCAATTCTCCTGCCTCAGCCTCCTGAGTAGCTGGGATTACAGGCGTGCACCATCACGCCCAGTTCATTTTTGTATTTTTAGTAGAGACAGGGTTTCACCATGTTGGCAAGGATGGTCTCGATCTCCTGACCTTGTGATCTGCCCGCCTCAGACTCCCAAAGTGCTGGGATTATAGGTGTGAATCACCGCACCTGGCCGATGTGCTTTAAATCCTATCCTTTCTATTTATATGATTCTGATGGGTTCAGGACACATTACCCCAAAGTATAGCAGGTTGGTATTTGAGAAAACAGCAGAAGCAGGAAAGTCTCTCATTTTCCTCTCACCTTTCTCCAAAGCAGGTGATAAGATCCTCATTCCAGAGGTATCCTCCTAATGTGCAGAGAAAAGGAACTACCCTATTCTCTGAAAACAGAGAATAATCTGAACAAACAGACCTTAAGTTTCCCCAGTTTGTTACCATTACATCATACCCCTTTTGTCTGATATTTCACCACAACTGTCCATTTCTTCATCAAACTTAGTATAAAAATCTGTTTCCTTGTGTCTTTGGGTTCTCATTTCTGAAAGTTCCTGTGTCACATAAAACTTGTATTACATAAATTTGTACGCTTTTCATTGATTAACCTTTTATTATAGATACCTTAGCTATAAACTCCGGAGGTATGAGAAAAGATTTCTTCTCCCCTACAAGCCTGATCTTATTTCCTAAGATTGTTCTTCAGGAAAATTGAGCTATAAAATTTATTTCACAAAGTTTTCTGAGGGTGAAGAGAAATCGAGTTAGTGAAAGAGGCACATAGAGTGCTCAATGACGATGCTAATTCCTATCCTTGATTACAAAAATACAAAACTACATATTCCATAGGTATTAGAAACCTGTACACACGCATAAAAAGGACAAGATAAATATATATTAAATTCTTAAAGTTTTTATTTCTAGAGATTAACATTGAAGTGATTAGTATTTTCTTCATTATGCCCCCTGCAGTTTCCAAATTTTCTAACATAAACATTTATGAATGTTACTACTTTTTCTTGTGGTAAACTATACATAACATAAATCTGACCATTTAAAACATTTTTAAGTGTACATCTCAGTGGCATTAAATACATTCATCCCCTTGTGTATGTAACCATCATCACCATTCATGTCTGGAACCTTCTTATCACAAACAGATACTCTTTACGCATTAAATCATAAATCCCTATTCTCCCCTCCCCACTGTCCCTAGAAACTATTATTCTACTTTCTGTCTCTGTGAATTTGGCTATTTTGGGTACCTCATATACATAGAATCATAAAACACTTGGCCTTTTCTGTCTGGATTATTTCTCACTTCACTTAGCATAACGTCTTTAATGTTCATCCATATCATGGCATGTATCAGTTCATTCCTTTCTAAAGCTGAATAACAGTCCATGTGTACATACCACGTTTTGTTTATCCATTCATCCATCTGTGAATATTTTGATTGTTTCCATTTTTTATCTATTGTGACACAGGAATGCAAACATCTGTTTGAATCTCTGCTTTCAATTCTTTTGGGTCTATACCCAGAAGTGGAATTGCTTGATCATATCATCATTCTGTGTTTAATTGTTTGAGGAACTGTCCTGTTTTCCACACTGGCTCTGTCATGTTACATTCCTGCAAGCCATGTTCACAAAGCTTCCAATTTCCTCACATCCTTGTCAACACTTGTTATTTTTCATTGTTTTTTCTAATAGCCATCCTAATGGGTGTGAAGTATACCTGATCATTGTAGTTGTTGTATTTCCCTGATGTATTGACTTGCATTTCCCTAATGATTAGTGATGTCGAGCATCCTTTCATACTGTTATTACTTTTTTAAAACTTCTATTTTGTAAAGATCTATTTATCTAGGACAGTGCTTCTCAAACTTTAATGTGCTTCTTAATATCCTCCGGGTCTTACTAAAATGCAGATTTGATTCAGCAGGTTGGGAAGGGCATCAGATTCTGCATGCCTAACAGTCTCCCAAGTGATCCTCAGGTCACACTTTGATTAGCAAGCCTCTAGGTTACAAGAGGGACCCAGCCAGGCTTGAATATCACATTTATTTGCACCTGGCCGCCCATCTTTATCTTTGCAACAAAACTTTCCAGGCCTGGTTTATCTTTTCTCTCAAGGGTCATAAGGCCAAAGGAGCAGAACATAGATTTTCTCAAACTTAAGTCTGTGTGGCATACAGCACTGGTGTCAAGGAGAATTAGAAGTCAACATATGCAAGCAGGACATTTAGACCCTTCATTTTACTCTATGGTGAGTAACTAAAAGAGAGGTTTTTCTAAGTGGATAATTTGTGGAGTAGAATAAAACAATCATACCAATTTTCAGCTAAATCATGAGACTTCAAATAAATTTCCTGTATGTGGTGGGCAGCGTAGATCTATATTCCTGGACCTCCAGGAGTCCTCTATCATTTTCCTTTGCCATGGGAATGCATCAGGAAACAATTTGAAAAGCCTTCTGGTCTCTGAATTCAGAGGAGGGAGAAAGGATGTGATAGGCTAAGAAGGACACAGTCACCTGACCCAGCTAGCATTTAATAAGAGAACACTTCCAAAGGAAAGTCAGCCCAGAAGTCAAATGAAATTTGATTTGATAAATACTTAAAGGTACCTGGAAGCTACTCTGCACGTGACAGTGATCAAGTTACTCCTCGGGCAGTAGTGAGTAAAACAGGCATTGAGCAATTGTTACTGTTGCAATGAGTATTGCATAGAGTAAAACAGGCATTGAGCAATTGTTACTGTTGCAATGAGTACTGCCAGCATAGCAGTAGAGGGCCCTAGGGGGGTTTAACAGGAGGATTCAAACTAAGGAGTATGGCAAACCCTGACCCAGACCCTGGAGTGGCAGGAACTTCAGGGGTAGATGGACCAGCAGCTTAAAGGAGCACATGGAGTGGTGATTCCTAAACACCAGTCTGTGTGCCAAGTGGTAACTAATCAGAAGAGAAAGGGGAAAATAAGGACAGTCTCGTGAGATTTTTATCAGGTTAAATTTACTCCATGTGGGAACTATCACTGGGAATTAAATTCTCCTTTTATAAGTGATCCGCCCGCCTTGGCCTCCCAAAGTGCTGGAATTACAGGCATGAGCCACCACGCTCGGTCAGCCCGGGACATTTTATAGACATGAAACTTATGGCATTGAGAAACTTGTGGCTTTGAGTTCACCATAAACAGATGTTTTCTAAGCATCAATATCATCATCATTGCTAGAATTTTATAACTTCTTGCTGTGTGCCAAGCAACAGACTAAGTACATCATATAGATTATTTTACTCAATTCTAACGACCCTACTATGAATAGGTATTACTATAAGTTTACACTTTACCACTGAAGAAACCGAGTATCAGGAGGTTATGTAACTTGCCTACGTCCACATAGCTGGTGAGAAGTGGGGCTGCGGTTCCTAAAGTAGGGATGTGAACTTCTGCTTCTTGCCACAATAGACTAACAGGGACTGGATTTACCCTTCCACCTTAAAAAAATAAAACTCTAAATAAAACATACGAAACATTGGTTTTCAGACACTGAGAAACATGCAAAGCAGGACAGTGATCCTTAAGTGAAGGGAAACAAAAAGATGAGTCCTGTGATGCCCTAGCTCATCGTCTGGGGATGTTTCCAGGCTGTGTCACAGGAGGGAGGAACCAAACGGAGTCTAGCAATTTAAGGACACAATGTTTGGAGCACTGGGAGGCCAGGCAGCTAAAATTTCTGGGCAGAGTACTGTAAAGGAGACAACTACAAAGAGATGCAGAGGGACTCCTTGCATCTTTAGTCTACACTAATCAGCACACATGTGTAAAGAAACTACCGAGCCGGGAGAGAACCATCAGAAAAAAGCAATCTCCAGAACTCACTCAGGGTCAGGGAATATACTTTTTCTACTAGAAAGAGTAAAAGACCTCCTAAGATATGGGGTACAAAATAGAGTACTCCAAAATTATCACCTTGCCAATGAGGCTAAATTAATCCTATACTAAAAACTGATCTGGTCTTTCCTGACAAAGATTAAAAGCAAGTCAAAAGGATCAATTTGTTTCCAAGTAACTTAGTTACATCCCAGAATAAAGCCTAATGAGTATTTGAGGGATTGGGAAAAAAATCTGCCTTCCAAAACATAACATGAGCAATGTCTGCTCTTCAATCAAAAATTTGTAGGCATGAAAATAAGCAGGGCTGGGCGC
>NW_012104965.1:2491804-2499939 GCF_000951045.1 Mandrillus leucophaeus | reverse complement strand
GAAGGAAGGAAGGAAGGAAGGAAGGAAGGAAGGAAGGAAGAAAGAAAAGCAGGAAAAAGTCCCATATCAAACTTACGGTGATGGAAAACAACCAACAACAGTATAATGTCTGAGCTGAAAAGTCACACAACTAGGAAGCGGCAGAACTTGAGGTTTCAACTCTGGACTAACTCCAGGTTTGGTGCTCACTGCCCTACTAAACTAATTTTGTGGCAGGCAAAAAAGACTGAGAGAGAAGGCAAATTAAAATTGCACTATTTTCTTTCTTTCTTTCTTTTTTTTTTTTTTTTTCCACTTAGCCTTGACTTGAAACTCCCATTTTCTTAACTAAGCCAATTGGCCCACAAATGTAAGTAGCATTTTTAAAATTTCCCTGATAAACAAAAACTGGAAGCATTTCCCATAAGAACAGGAACAAGACAAGGATGCCCACTTTCACCACTCCTATTCAACACAGTACTGGAAGTCCGAGCAGGAGCAATCAGGCAAGAGAAAAAAGTAAAAGGCATCCAAATAAAAAATGAAGAAGTCAAATTATCTCTCTTCTCTGTTGACATGATTCTATACCTACAACACCCAAGAAATTCTGTCAAAAGTATCCTAGAACTGATAAATAACTTCAGTAAAGTTTCTGGATACAAAATCAATGAACACAAATCAGTAACATTTCGATACACCAGTAGTATTCAAGCTGAGAGCCAAATCAAGAACACAATTCAATTTACAATAGCCACACACAAAAATAAAATACCTAGGAATACATCTAACCAAGGAGGTAAAATATCTCTATAAGAAGAGCTACAAAACATTGCTGAAAGAAATTACAGATGACAAATAAATGGAAAAACATTCCATGCCCATGGATTGAAAGAATTAATACTGTTGAAATAGCCATACTGCTTAAAGCAATCTACAGATTCAATGCTATCCTTATCAAACTATCAACATATTTTTTCTCAGATTTAGAAAAAAAAAAAAAATTTTAACATTGATATTGAATCAAAAAAGAGCACAAATAGCCAAAGAACTTCGAAGCAAAAAGAACAAAGCCAGAGGTATCACATTACCTGACTTCAAACTACTATAAGGTTACAGTAACCAAAATAGCATGGTACTGGTATAAGAGCAGATATGTAGACCAATGGAACAGAATAGAGAGCCCAAAATTAAGCCTCACATCTACAGTCATCTGACCAACAAAGCTGACAAAAACAATGAGAGAAGAACTCCGGGTCGGGCGCAGTGACTCACTCCTGTAATCCCAGCACTTTTGGAGTCTGAAGCGGTGGATCACAAGGTCAGGAGTTCAAGACCAGCCTGGCCAACATGGTGAAACCCCATCTCTACTAAAAAAAAATACAAAATGTAGCCGGGCATGGTGGTGTGTGCTTGTAATCCTAGCTACTCAGGAGGCTGAGGCAGGAGAATTGTTTGAAACCAGGAGGTGGAGGTTGCAGTGAGCCGAGATTGCACCACTGCACTCCAGCCTGGGCCAAAGAGCAAGACTCCATCTTAAAAAGAAAAGAAAAGGACTCCCTGTTCAATAAATGGTGCTGGGATAGCTGGCTAGCCATATGCAGAAGGAGGAAACCGGACCCCTATCTTTTACTACATGCAAAAATTAACTCAAGATGGATTAAAGATTTAAATGCAAGACCTCAAACTATAATAATCCTAGAAGAAAGAATAGGAAATACCTTTCTCAACATTGGCTTTTGCAAAAAATTTATGGCTAAGTCCGTAAAAGCAATTATAACAAAAACAAAAATTGACAAGTGGGACCTAATTAAACTAAAGAGCTTCTGCATATCAAGAAAAACTATCAACAGGGTAATAAGACCATATATATAATGTGAGAAAATATTCATAACCTATGCATCTGACACAGTTTTAATATCCAGAATCTATAAGGAATGTAAACAACTCAATAAGCAAAAAAACTAATAAGCACATTAAAGAGTGGGCAAAGGACATGAAGAGACGCTTCTCAAAAGAAGACATGAAAGCAGCCAACAAACATATGAAAAAATGCTCAACATCACTAATCATCAGAGAAATGCAAATCAAAACTGCTATGAGATATCAACTTACACCAGTCAGAATGGCTATTAAAAAGACCAAAAATAACAGATGCTGGTAAAGCTATAGAGAAAAGAGAACACTTACACATTGTTAGTGGGAATGTAAATTAGTTCAGCCACTGTAGATGGCAGTCTAGAGATTTCTCAAAGAACTAAAACCAGAATTATCATTTGACCCAGCAATCCCACTACTGGGTATATACCCAAAGGAAAATAAATTATTCTAGAAAAAAAAAAAAAAACATGCATTTTTATGTTCATTGCAGCACTATCCATAATAGTAAAGACATGGAATCAACCTAGATGCCCATCAACAGTGGATTGGATAAAGAAAATGTGGTCAGCCTGACATGGTGGCTCACACCTGTAATCCCAGCACTTTGGGAGGCTGAGGTGAGAGAATTGCTTGAGCCCAGAATTCAAGACCTGGGCTCAAACTGGGCAACATAGTGAGAACGCCATCCTTACAAAAAATTCAAAAATTAGCTGGGTGTGGTGGTGCATGCCTGTAGTCCCAGCTATTTGGAGGTTCAGGCAGGAGGATTGCTTGAGTCCAGGAGTTTGAGGTTGCAGTGATCTCTGATCATGCCACTGAACTCCAACCTGAGTGACAGAGTGAGACCCTGTCAAAAAAAAAAAGAAAAGAAAAGAAAATGTGATACATATGTACCATGGAATACTACACAACCATTAAAAAAATCATGTCCTTTGCAGCAATATAGATGCAGCTGGAAGGCATTATCCTAAGCAAATGAACACAGGAACAGAAAACCAAATACCACATGTTCTTGCTTGTAAGTGGGGGCCAAACATTGGGTACACATGGACACAAGGATGGGAACAAGAGACACTGGGGACTACTAGATAGGAAAGAAAAAGTTGGGGGCAGGGGTTGAAAAACTACCTATTGGGTACTACGCTTACTACCTGGGTGACATGGGCTTTTGGTAACAATGATGTGCTAAACCAGGTTCCTCAACTGTAACGAATGTACTCCTCTGGTGGGGGATGATGATGGGGGAAGATATGCACATACAGGGGCAGGCATATATAAGAAATCTTCCTTTCTCTCAATTTTGCTGTGAACCTAAAACTGCTCTAAGAAAATAAAGTCCTAGACTGGGTACAGTGGCTCGGGCCTATAATCCCAGCCTTTTGGGAGGCCAAGATGGATGGATTGCTTGAGCCCAGGAGTTTGAGATCAGCCTGGGCAACATGGGAAAACCCCATCTCTACAAAAAATACAGAAAAGAAAAGTAATTGGCCAGGCTTGGTGGGGTGCCCTTGTAGTCCCAGCTACTCTGGAGGCTGAGGCAGGAGGATCACTTGAGCCCAGGAGGTCAAGTCTGCAGTGAGCTGAGAGTATGCCACTGCACTCCAGCCTAGGCAACAGAGCGAGGCCCTGTCTCAAAAAAATAAAACATAAAAAAGTCCATGTTATTTTTTAAAATTGCCTGGATATGTTTAAACTTTCTCCTTCTTACACCACACAGTAGGGATCGAGGCTCAGTAGCCACTGCCCTGCCTTGTATCTGACAATCAAAGTAGAGAGTACTAGGGAAAAAAAAGAACAACCGTTACTACACAAGTGTAACTTTAACCATGCCTGGGTGGATTTATTTAATTTTCTTCCCTGTTGAGAATATTCACATCTCATTTTTTAAAAGATAAACCCATGTGATAAAAGTTCAGCTCAGTCACTATTCAGATGATATGAAGAAGCTCTTCCTTGATCCATCAAAGCCATAAGAGGCCTCAGAGAAGACAAGGAAACTATTTTTAATGGGAAAAGATTCTGGATATCCCCAAGGTAAGTCAGTCTCTGATTTGTGGCTCCCACACTTCACCACAGTGGAGTTGGAGTCTCTCTTTTGGGATTTTCAAGATATTTTCAAGAGCAATAGTTAAACAGCTAAAAGAAATAAAGACTTTTCAAGTCTCTGCCACATTTATTTGCCTATTACACATTACTAATTATACCTGAGTTTATCTACTCAGGAAAAGCAGACTAAGTAAAATGTTACATAAATGCAAAGCATCCATGCATGCAAACATAAATGCATAGCATCTTAGAATCAGACACAATCTCAAAAATCATCTAATCCACCCCCATCATTTTACAGATGAAGAAAGCAGGCCCACACACATGGATAATGGCAGAGCTGAAACTAATGTCTGTACTTTACTTCTCAAAAGACTGTAATACATGTGGGAAGCCATGGATCTACCTTTCAGAGGCTATGGGAATTTGGGCTGGATCCTTAACCTTTCTAAATGAAAATAATGCCTTCTGTAGATCAGATGAAATAATGTATGTGTGTTACTTTAAGTTTATTTCAGTGGCTTCCACACAGAAAAGACTTACTAAGTTAACTTAATGTTCCCCAGAACTTGTTGACTAGGAATCTCTCTCGAGAAGGAAACCAGTAGGGATCTATACAAAATGGGAAAAGATCTATCACCTAAGAGCCAATAAACATGGATCTTTCCAAGTCTAGTGAAAGTAATTGAGATACATTTTCAGGAAGGTGTAACTAGAATACAAGTTATGGTGGCGGGAAGAGCTGTGATCTAATGAATTTCACTGTAATCTTCCTAAGATGGTAATGGAAAAGAAGGCTTAGCTTGCATTGGGACTAGAAAGGGGCAATGAAAGAACATGAATTGGCCATGTTGCCTCCATCCCTGTCCAAGAGAGGTGATGCCATGAGCTGGATAACAGTGGCTATTTTCATCCAGGAAATTATTTCCTCTCTGATTCTATGCTGCTTCCCATGCACTTTTCTAAGAGTAATGTTTGTCAGGACCACTCTCAGTTCCTTTTTCCCCCACTCTCCTCTCCTTTCCTGCCACTCTTGCCCTTTCTCCCTCCCTCTCTCTGAGTCTCACTCCATTCTGGGCCATGTGGTACACAAATGTAAAGCAATGCAGCTGTTTTGCCACCATAAGAGAAACCAGCCTTAGAGTAAACATGACACTGTGGAAGGCAGAGACAAGGCATGTCTGTGTGCACACATGCACCCACAGCACACATACAACAAACACACAAACAAAATCAGATTTTGATAATGTTGTTAAAGGCCTAATCAATCCAACTCCAGGTCTCACTCTGAATTTCCTTTTCTAGAAACCCCCATTTGTGTCACCTATTTTGAATTGTAGTTGTTGTAACTTGCAACAGAATGCAATCTTATTGATTAAAATTGATTTATGCTAAGAACTTTCCTAAATGAAAGATGATAATGTACTAGTTAGCCAACATATATATTGGTCGACACGAAAAATGACTTCAGATAAAACTAACAAATCATCATTAAATTTTGTTTCAGTCACATATAATTTTGTTCCACATGATTCATGTATTTGTTGCATGCACTTGGACATGCCTTTTAACCTCACAGAGTAAATTACTTCTTGCAGTACCAGCAATTTTACATTTCTGGACCTATAAGTCAGACCCTGAGATGTGGTCACCATGCTCCAGTGTTGCATCTTGTGTGACCCAGACCACATATCCACATTTATCTCATTTCTCTCCTTATCAAGGTCCAGCTCAGAAGACTCCTATTCTAGTGCTTTCCACCAAGCCACATGCTCATTAAGTGGTTAATTACATCATGGGCTTGAAAGTAATAAAACAGCGTTTCTTACTTTTTGTTAACTCAAATAGGCCTTCTCTCCAATTAGTGTAAATTATTGAGGTTTTATTACATACATACATGTGTGTTTGTGTTTGCAAAGTTCCACTGATGAATAATGACTGTGCAGCCACCCACAGACCAGATGGAAATGGTTGGAGATCATTAAATAAAACATTGTTAGGTCATTTCCAGCATATAATCAGCAACAATGGCTGTGGTTAGACTTGTTATATAAACATATGGAGGAGAGGATGACTCACTGAGTACCAGAATAATCAAGCCTTAGGTATCTCCAACACAAAACTTCTAAGGAATAAGCTTGGGGACTGCTGAACATGGAGTGGGCGGAACCCTTGGTTGAAGGGGCAGTGACCAGCACTGAATCATTGATCACTGAGTGTTGACCATGGCTTGAGACTGTGAAAAGACATTCTTCCTTCTTCCTTTCTCTTCCTTCCTCCTTTCCATCTTTCATTCACCCTCTTCTGTCTTCCTGCCTAAAAACGTTTATTGAAGTAAAATATGTGTTGCCCATGGGTCAGGGTCTTTAAAAAATATAATCTAATCACTGTCATAAGCATTTCCTGGTTCTGTGGCCTTGGCCAAGCCTAGGAGCTCAGTTTCTGCATTTAAAACTGCAGATATAGTCCTAGGTATTCAGGGGGCTGAGGTAGGAGGATCGCCTGAGCCTGGGATGTTGAGGTTGCAGTGAGCTGAGATCACATCACTGCACTCCAGGCCCGGGCAAATGAAGTGAGACCCTGTCTCCTAAATAAATAACAAGCAAAACTGAAGATAAAGGTGTTTCTTGTGTCTCTATCCCACAGGTTTGCTTTGAAGATCCAATGAAATTAGAAAGATGAAGGAAACCTCTGTGAAATATTCCTTGCCCAGCACCACTACAGCTTTTTAGCAGATAATATCTCCTTGTGCTTTGTTTCTGAGCATATTTTCACTAATAGCTTCATAACACGCTAAAGTCAAGCACATGATATTTGTTATCAGAAGAATCACATTTCAGTCTCAGCTCCACCATTTAAGGTGGAATATTAAATGTGGAATGTCTTTTAAAGGTCTCTGAGCCTCAAGAGATTGTTGGGATGAACAAATTATGTTAAAAAAAATGGTTAGAAATAAGTTTTGGTGGTTTTGGTTGCAAGAGCCATTTAAAAAGTTGGGGGGAGAGGAAAGTTGATTCTCAGGATTTAGACTGAAGCAGGAACAAGAAGCTATCAGAGTCCAAGTGCCCCCTGAAAACTAGACAGATCTGTTGAACTCTCTCATTGCATCTCTGTTTCTCTCCACCTGTCTGCTTAGTACTCACTGAATAATTTAGACAAAATCCTGAAGTGAATCACCCTGAATGATAGAGAAAGACATCATGTCCTCCATGAAACCAGCTTCTGCACAAGATACCTGCAGACAAGCCAAGGATGGACTACCTTCTGCCCACCATAGCCCCATCAGCACAATTCTCCTGATTAGGGGGCTGTAGGTGGCAGAGGGATGCTGTAAATGTCAGGAAACATCACCAAGTATCCAAAAATAAGATGAGAGCAGATAAGAACATTGTATTGGTAAAGGGAAACTGCCCCTGAGCTCTCAGAGGGCATGTTTAATGGTGTTACACAAAAGATGCCACAGCTTAGTGGGAGGAAGAGATTAGATTCCATTCAGAAAATAACTATTTTTACTAAAAGCATTGTTTTTTCCATGCAGCTGGCAGAGAAAAAAAGAAAGCAAGTATTGTGGGAAAGAGGGGGAAGTAGAGGAGACCAAATACAGTATCAGCATCCAGAGTGTTGAGAGGAAATGAGGAAATCAAAGATGAAACACCCTGCAGTCGTTCCCATAGTAAAAAGCAAAGCAAGTGGTTAACATTTTGCAAGGAGTTTTGGGGGGGAGTGGGGGGCGGATCCAGTCTCCTCAGCAATATTGATACAATTTGAATACTTAATGTGAATTCTGAGAAATAACATATACTAATAAGTATCTCTTGAAGTCTGTTTGAGATACTATAACAAAATACCCTAATCTGTGCGGCTTTTAAACAACAGAAATGAGACTAGGAAGTCCAACATCAAGGTATGTATTAGCCTGTTCTCAGACTGTTATGGAGAAATACTGGAGACTGGGTAATTTATAAAGGAAAGAGGTTTAATTGACTCACAGTTCCACCTTGCTGGGGAGGCCTCAGGAAACTTACACTCATGGCAGAAGGCAAAGGAGAAGCAGGCACCTTCTTCACAGGGCAGCAGGTGAGAGTGAGTACAAGCAAGGGAAATGCCAGATGTTTATAAAACCGTCAGATCGAGGGGGCGGAGCAAGATGGCCGAATAGGAACAGCTCCAGTCTCCAACTCCCAGCGCGAGCGACACAGAAGACCGGTGATTTCTGCATTTTCAACTGAGGT
>NW_012104965.1:2452267-2484779 GCF_000951045.1 Mandrillus leucophaeus | reverse complement strand
TGGGTGCAGCACACCAACATGGCACAAGTATACATATGTAACAAACCTGCACGTTATGCACATGTACCCTACAACTTAAAGTATAATAATAATAAATAAATTAAAACAAACAAACAAAAAAATAAAAAATAAAATACACTGTAAAAAAAAAAAAAAAACCGTCATATCTTGTGAGACTCTACCTCACTATCATGAGAACAGCATGGGGGAAACCTCCCCATGATCCAATTACCTCCACCTGGTCCCACTGTTGACACATAGGGATTATGGGGATTACAATTCAAGGTGAGATTTGGGTGGGGACATAGCCAAACCATATCAAGGTGCCAGCAGATTCTGTATCTGGTCATTGTCTGCTTCCTTATAGATAGCATCTACTTGCTGTTCTCATGTGGTGGAAGGGGTGAGCTAGCTCTTTGGGGTCTTCTTTTATCAGGGCACTAATCTGACTCATGAGCGCTCTGCCCTCATGACCTAATTGCTTCCCTAAGGCCCCACTTCCTAATACCATCACCTTGGGGGTTAGGATTTCAACATGTGAATTTGGAGGAGGAAATAAACATTCTGATGATAGCAGTGCCCTAACAAATATGTGCAGCATCACTTGGGAGGAATGTAGGACATCAGAGGAAATTCCACAGAACTCAGAAGAAGACAAATCTAAACTGAACCAAAAGCAAAGCTGTCTCTTCAGTAATACCCATCTGCCATGAGTTGACTTGTATCACCCCAAAAATAGATATATTTGATGGCTAACTCCCAGTACCTCAGAATGTGACCTTATTTGCAAATAAGGTATTTGCAGAGGTAATCCATTTTCTTAAAATGTTATAAGGGAGGGCCCTAATCCAATATGACTGGTGTCCTTATGAAAAGGGGAGATTTGGACACAGAGGCAGACAAGCCTAGGAGGAAGACGATATGAAGACATGCTGAGAAAGCTATTTATAAGTCAAATATCAGCAGCAAACCACTTGTAGTGAGGAGATAGATGAGGAAAAGATTCTCCTTCATGGCCAGAAGGAACCCACCCTACTGACACTTTGGTTTTGGACTTCTAGCCTAAATTCTGTTGTTTAAGCCACACAACTTACGGTACTTTGTTATGGAAACCCCAGAAAACTATTCACCATCTAAGGATGTTCACTAGTTCCTTAGTGAGAAGAAGAGGAGAAAGTGATAGTCTATACTCCATTGATAAGCACACAATGTTTTTGCTTATAAACGATCTTATTCTGCTTTGTTATAGTGTATAGGTCCTCGATCTCCATATAGACTCAGTTGTTGAACCATCTCCTTTATCCCTGAGTTAGGAAGCCCTTTGAGATCTATTGTAAATATTTGAACATGGTGTACTGCAACTGAGTATTACCATCAATATTCTAGTGGCTGCAATAGTCAAAACCAGAATGATTCTTTAATATGGCTTCCTTTTTATATCCATGTGAGCTATATGATACAGAAGCGTCTTACAGACCATTAAATACTATGCATTAACAAGAGTATGTATGCCATTGACCAAAATATTCTCTCTATTTTATGTTCTCTCTCTTCTCAACAAGGATGAAAGCCTTTTATAAAACTCCAGGAAAGTGGTTTGAGAAACATTGAGAAAGAACACATATTGTTCCAGCAGGAAACTAACTGCAAGTCAGACACTACGGCAAAATTCCAGTTACACCAGAAGCATCCTCACAGTACTTTACAAAATCCTCGCTGGGAATCTCCACTCTTTCCTCACTGTTGCCCATGCAACTACACCATCATCTAGATGACTTAGGGAGATTCTCTAGGTGGTAGAGATTACTAAGTACACCTCAATATCCCTACACCTCTTCTTCTTTAGTAAAAACCCACAGATTTTTTTACCTGGAAGCATATCCAAAGAAAAGACAACTTTTCAAGCTGCGACAGACATGCTCCAATGGCATATGACCCAATGCCATAAAGTGGAAGTGGTGTGTGTGTGTGTGTGGTGCACGTGTGTGTGTGTGTGTGGTTTCTATGTCTGTAAAAAAGGAAGATGTGTGAGGCATCCCTTGTCCCCTTCCATCTTCCTGGTAAGAGCGAAGACATGATAGCTGTACCCTGTGACATGATCCTGAAGCTATCTCTTGAGAATGGTATAGCAACTTGATAAAGGGATCCTACACTTTGCCATCATGAAGTGTATGTCTGGCCTGGACTGCCAACATCTGGTAATTTTTTATTAAGAAATAATTAAAAGTCTATATTATTTAAACCATAATTATTCTGAAACTTTCATGACATGCAGCTAAAATTTATCATAAATGATTCAACTACCTTAGAACACAAAGGACAGAAAACTATGCCAAGATGGTTCAAATAATACGAAAACTTATCTCACATAAGGAGAAATGCAGAGGTCAGGCAACCCCAGGACTGGTTAACTCAGCAATTCTAGGAGATCCAAGCACCTAGATTTTGGCATCTTTCTGGTCTGTTTACCATTGCTCCCCCACAAATACCCTGTGCTTCAGCCCTGGTGAAGTACTGCTGGTTCCCTATATATACCTTGTTCTGTTAAGTCTCATTTCACTTACATATGTTATTGCTTCTCTTTGGAATACTCTTCCTTCTCTTTTTATTTGGTGTCTTAGTCAGCTGGAGCTGACATAACAAAATACCACAAAGTGAGTTGCTTAAACACAAATTTATTTTCCACAGATCTGGAGGTTAGAAGTCCAGGATCAAGGTTCTGGCCAATTAGGTGTTTGGGGGGGCTATCTTCCTAGCTTTCAGAAGGCTGCCTTCCCACTGTGTCCTCACATGGCAGAGAAAGTGTGAGCTCTCTGGTATCTCTTCTTATAAAGACATGAATTTTATCAGATCAAGGACCCACCCTTAAGATCTCATTTGGCCTTAATAACTTCCTTAAAGGCCCCATCTGTAAATTCTGCCACATTGGTGACTGGGACTTCAACATAAGAGTTTTGACGAGACATAAAAGCTCAGTCCATAACACCTGGCAAATGCCTCTTAATCCTGTAAGATGTAATTCAAACCTTATTTCCTTTGGAAAGCCTCCCTAGCCCCTAAACTATAATTAGGTGTTTTCTCCCCCATCTTCATATTAGTTCCTATCATGCAGTATTAATTACACTGAACAATAATTAAGTACATGTTTGTTCCCCTTATTAGACTACAAGACATTTGCATTGCTCTGTTTTCATACTGCTGATAAAGATGTACCTGAGACTGGGTAATTCATTAAGAAAAAGAGATTTAATGGACTCACAGTTCCACGTTACTGGGGAGGCCTCAATCATGGCAGAAGACAAAAGGCACATTCTTACATGGCAGCAGGCAAGAGAGAGAATGAGAACCAAGTGAAAGGGGTTTCCCTTTGTAAAGCCATCAGATCTCTTGAGACTTATTCAGTATGATGAGAACAGTATAGAGGAAACTGCCCCATGATTCAATTATCTCCCACTAGGTTGCTCCCACAACACGTGGGAATTATGGAAGCTACAATTCAAGATGAGATTTGGGTGGGGACACAGCCAAACCATAACAACATTGAAAATCAGGGACAGTAGTTTGTTTGCTTTTTATCCCTAACACCTAGGACAGTGCCTCGCACAAAGCTGATGTAACAAATACTTAAGGAAAGAGGAAAAGAAACATTACACCTCTAGAAGAAAGTGTAAATTTTTCAAACAATTGAACTACAAATGAATGCCAGAATATCCATCATCCACTGAATCTGTGTCAGTGATATATAAATTCAACTTCCAGATGTAGTGGTTAAGAGTGTCTGGGTTAATGGAATACTATGCAGCCATAAAAATAATGAACTCATGTTCTATGCAGCAACATGGTTGCAGTTGGAGGCTGTTATCCTAAGTGAATTAACACATAAACAGAAAACCAAATACCACATGTTCTCACTGATAAGTAGAAGCTAAACATTGGGTACACATGAACATAAAGATGAGAACAATGGACACTGGGAACTCCCAAAAAGGGGAAGGAGGGGTCTGAGGCTTGAAAAAACCACCTATTGGGTAGTATGTTCACTATTTGGGTGACAGGATCAACAGAAGTCCAAACCTCAGTATCATGCAACATACCCTTGTAATAAACCTGCACATGTGCCTCCTGAATCTAAAATAAAATCAACTGGGGGGAAGGGGAAGAGGAGAGGTGGGGATGGTTAATAGGTACAAAAAATAGAAAGAATGAATAAGACGTACTATTTGATGGCACAATGGGGTGACTGTAGTCAATAATAACTTAATTGTACATTTAAAAATAACTAAAAGAGTATAATTGGATTGTTGATAATACAAAGGATAAATGCTTGAGGCAATGGATAACCCATTCATTCTCCATGATGTGATTATTATGCATTGCATGCTTGTATGAAAACATTACATGTACCTCATAAGTATATACAACTACTACGTACTTACAAAATTAAAAATTAAAATAAATAAAATAAATTCTAAAAATTACAAAAGAGTGTCTAGGTTAAAATGCTATTTTTCAGCTTACTAGTTATATGACTTGATTACTTACTGTGGCAGACTGAAAGTACTTCTACATTTGTTGATCTTCATATTTAGAAGTAGAATCTAATTCCCTTTCCCCTGAATGTTGGCTAGTCTTACTGACTTGCCTGGGGCAGAAATCACCTCCTGTGGGTTCTTAGGCTATTTGATAAGAAGCCTTATAGCTTCCACTCAGACCTCTTGGACGACTTGCCCTGGGGCACCATGGAGGAAGTCCAACTACCCTGAGGCCACTATGCTAGGAGAAAACTCAAGTTAGCCCTGTGAAGGCACCATGCAGACAGAGATGCCTGGCCAGCCCCTCGCTATTCACATCATCCCAGCTGTAGTCCTAGACCCCATGGAGCAGAGTAGCACTGCTCCTCTGTGCCCGTCAAATTCCTGCTCTCCCAGAAAAATGGGATAATACCAATAAATTGTTGTTTTAAGTCACAAAGTATTGCAGCAGTATGTTAAGTGGCAATAGATGATGAAATACTCCACTATGTCTCTGTGTTCTTGTTTGAAAGTGGAGATGTGACAATCTTCTACTTCTTGGCACCACTGTAAGAGTGAAATGGGTTAGAACTTGTAAAGCACTTAAAACAAAGCCTGGCCCAAAGTAAGTGCTTGTACATATTAGATGTTATTATTTTAATGATGTGATTTTTGATTTCTGTAGATCAAAACAATTTTGTTTTGGTTAAATTAGTGATGGCTCAGAGCTAAGGTACATGATTATCCTGATTAACAGGTCACGTTGTGAACTGGATGCCTTTGGATGACTTTTTAGTTAGCAGGACTTGATAAGGTGATCTCTTGCTGAAAATCTGCATGTGTCAAGGGCGAAGGAGCAAGCCCCTTCCCCAAATATCAACTTAATCATCTTCCTAAGGCATCCAAGCTTTGGTCTGGGCAGAGGAGAGGGGCTTCCTAGTACGCTTCCAAATGCCTCCATTGATACTGCTGTTTTTTTGCCTTTTCCCTACTGGGATAATTTGACACTAACGGGAAAAAGCTCTTGAGGATGAAAACTGTTGGTCGTTTCTCCCTGTGAGCTTGGAATCCAGCTTCAGAGGAGGAGAAACACAAACATGACACTAATGGACTTCCCTTGTTCTCAGTTCTTCTCATTTCAAGACAGCAGTGCCCTTGGCCTCCGGCTCCTCGCTTCAGGTCCATTAGTGCCGGGCAAATGAGCCCTGTGGTTTCTCTCATCTCCTGCCCATAAACCACCACACATACCTCTCTCCTGACCCCTCCCTCTAGTTAACATTGTTTAACACACTCAAGGACACAGTTGCGGTTCTTTTATTCCTAGAAAAGCAAGATGTGCTAATGCTTCCTGTGCTGGCCACCTCGGTGGCGACTCAAAGCCACAGCCTGGGCTGTTTGATGCTTTCTGTTTCGGAATGGTATTGATAGCCTGTGACTGAGTGCCTCGGTGATGAAAAGGGCCCCTGGGAACCCGCTGACACGCCTGCATTCCTCCACTGACTCAACCTGGCACAGCAGTCACGTCACTCTCCCTGGACTTCCTGATGTCGCAAGGCCTTCTCCTGGGCAACATCAGGGCCCTGTGCCCCTGGGAGGAGGAACCGAGGGGCAGAAAAGGGATGGGGAACTCGGACACACACACAAGTATCCTAACTCAGGAGGGCATTTGTGTGCTGGGCTGGATGTTTAACCAGCATCTGAAGTAATGAAAAGTGTTTTGGTTTCAAAAGCCCAGACCTGGGTTTCAGGCCTCATTCTGCCTTATACTAGCTGTGTGAGTTTTGATAAGCTATCTAGATCTCAGCCTGCTTATTTGTGTAATTAGCACAGAGGGCTATCCTCAGCCTGCTTATTTGTGTAATTAGCACAGTTGGACTCGATGGAGTTTTGCCTTCATGCAGCTGAGCATCTGGAAGGGCATACAGATATCGACCATGACCAGAAACAGCCCAGTTTTCTCGTAGCTGGGTCACAGACACATTTGGAATCCAAAGGATGCTAAAAACAGTTCAGCTACTGTTCTCAGCAGGCTGCCTTTGAGTCCACACAGAATTTGTCTTCTCTGTTTCCTCCATACTTTCTTTATCTTGTCTATCTTCTCCCCTGGGTCCCAGTTAAGGATAGAGTCTAACCGTCCCTTTCCTCTGAGCGTGGGACAAGTTCGATTCCAGGAGCCTTCTTAGTGGAGCTCCTGAAATGAAGCAAGACTCTCTTGTTGATCCTAACTGCTTCTGTTAGCATAGCTTTGAGGTGAATAATGTTGAAAGATCTGAGAATGGGAAACGAGTGAGAATGGGACCACATTAAAGGGACAGAGCAGTGTACCCTGGCAAAGATTAGCACATAGTAGGTATTCAATAATGCCCTTGTCTTTCTTTAATTTTTTTTCACCTAGTTTTCACTTTTATTCTGTCCAGGGTTGTTCCATGTGCTCTCAGTTCAATTTAGATGTTTTCTTATTTGGAGATATCTTAACATCTGTAGATGATTTTCCAAACTCAAGGGCTTGTAAACAATTCTGAGCCAGTTGTGGTGGATCATGCCTGTAATCTCTACAAAAGTATGTTTTTTTATTTTTTTTTTTGTTTTCTGTTTTTTTTCTGTTTTGTTTGTTTGTTTTGTTTTGTTGAGATGGAGTTTCGCTCTTGTTTCCCAGGCTGGAGTGCAATGGTGTGATCTCGGCTCACTGCAACCTCTGCCTCCCAGGTTCAAGTGATTCTCCTGCCTCAGCCTCTAGCCTCAGCATGTGCCACCACGCCCGGCTGATTTTGTATTTTCAGTAGAGACGGGGGTTTCTCCATGTTGGTCAGGCTGGTCTCAGACTCCCGACCTCAGATGATCCGCCCCCTTTGGCCTCCCAAAGTGCTGGGGTTACAGGCATGAGCCACCATGCCCGGCAAAAATATTTCTTAAAAATTAGCTGGGTGTGGTAGTGTATGCCTGTGGTCTCAGCTTAGGGAGGTTGAGGTGAGAGGATCATCTGAGCCAGGGGAGGTAGAGGCTTCAGTCAGCCATGATTGCACCACTGTATTCCAGCCCAGGTGATAGAGAAAGACCCAGTCTCCAAAACAAAACAAAACAAAACAAAACAAAAACACACACACACACACACACACACACACAAAACAATTCTGAGATTTTCATAATTCTTTTGTTTCTTGAAGCAAATTGGTCCAATGACTAGATCCCTCCATCACAGTTAATTAATTTTTTTCTGGTCCTTATTTCCAACAGCTGGGTTGGATTTCCACTGATGTAAAGAAAGCTGAAGGCAAGCCGTGCGCGGTGGCTCATACCTGTAATCCCAGCACTTTGGGAGGCCGAGGCAGGTGGATCACGAGGTCAGGAAATCGAGACCACCCTGGCTAACACGGTGAAACCCCGTCTCTACTAAAAACAGAAAAAAAAAAATTAGCCGGGCGCGGTGGCGGGCGCCTGCAGTCCCAACTACTCCGGAGGCTGAGCAGGAGAATGGCTTGAACCCGGAAGGCGGAGCTTGCAGTGAGCCGAGATCGCACCACTGCACTCCAGGCTGGGAGACAGAGCGAGACTGTCTCAAAAACAAAAAAGAAAAAATAGAAAGCTGAGGACAGATCCCAAAATTCACTGTGCCCCTGAAATTATATTTTGTATCGAGGAAAATCTAAAATCCTTCAGTGCTCTAGGGGTTTAAGAAAGCTCTCAGCCAGTGACTACACAGGGACAAATATAGAACAATGACAGCAATTACCAGGACACTACCCCACTGACAACATAAAACGTAATGTCATAAACCTACGGACACAAACCAGTTTTATGTCAAGGAGCCCCGACTCCAGCGTTCTTTTGTAAAGCAGGAGAGGACCATTAAGCCCTGGGCTTAGCCAGACATCCCCATCCATGGGCCAGGGTGAGCGGCCAGAGGGCAGAGCGGTGGCAGCAGCAAGACAGCCAGTCAGCACGCTGCGCAGCTCCTGCAAATATTTAACTAAATCTTCATTCTAACTCTCCAACCGACTAGTGACCTTGGGCAAGTTGCTCAAGCTCCCATGTCTCAGTTTTCCTCACGTGTAAAATTAATAAAATCTAGGCCAGGAAGTTGTTATGGAAGTTAAATGAATTTATACATATAAAACTCTCAGAATGATGCCAAGTAAATAACAATAAGTGTTTGCTGGTATTACTGTTGTTCTCATCAACTATTTTGATTACATTTAAAAAAAAATAGTCTTTCTCCTAACACCATTTAAAATTGGAGGTTCACACAATTCAGTCTCTTCCTTGTCTTTCCTAACTTATTCATAGATTTTATTTTTATTATTATTGTTATTATCATCATCATTATTATTTTAGAGACAGGGTCTCATTATGTTGGCCAGCCTTGAATTCCTGGGCTCAAGTGATCCTCCAGCTCAGCCTTCTGAGTAACTAGGACTGCAGGTGTGCACCATCAAACCCAGCTTTTGATTCATAGATTTTTTGTGTTTAAGTTGATTTCACTTTCCCATTCCCCATGTGTTGTGGTATAGGGTGTAAACTGGGAGCATGCAGGTCTGAGAGCTTCAGGCTCTGCCACTGTGTGACCTGGGGCAAGGCACCTGGCCATCTGCTCCTCCCTTCTCTCCCATATGAAGTGGAAGGCTCATGCCAGGTTACCTACAGAATCGATTCAGCCCTCAGGCCAGGAGAACAGCAGGGATCCTTCAGTGCTGCATCCCTGTATTTCTCTTTCACTCCAGATTCCAAGCAAGGCTGAAGGCAGCCTATTTTCAAACTGCTCAAGTCTCTCGAGAGAGGAAGAAAACCTGTCTTCAAACATAGCTTGCTGTCTTTTCCCAAGATAAGCAACCCCCTTCCCAAGACTCTCTGATTATCAAACATGTCAGCAGTATTCTAAGAATCCTATATAAAATAAGCAAACCAGTCCTCCGGGAAGACCTGAGGGACTGCTTTGAACAAGGGAAATGAACCTTAATGCATAAATGGATACATCCTCATTAAGCTGCAGATGCCAGGAATCACTGGGATGCTGACCCCTGTGCGGGAGGTACGGCACCTCTGCAGGTGGCAGGGTCACCAAGGTGCACAATTCTCTACCCCCTGCAGAATACTTGCCTGGAATATCTTTATATTCTCCGGGTGATGCCTGTAGAATTTTTTCTTTCTTTCCTTTAATCTCTCCTTCCAAAGTAGTCTCGAGCTCCTGCTATGCGCCAGAGACTGTGCTTACTGACAGTTACATAAGGAAGATTAAGACATGCTTCTTGCTTTCAAAAAATTCACACATCAGTAGGAAAAACTAAAATGTAAAGAATTCTATAACACAATGCCAGGCTAAATCTGGTTCCCCTGTTAACACTCTAATAGCACTTAGTACTTTCCTTTTCTATCACTTATCACAAGTTGGTAAATGCACTTGTATATTCCATTAATTAATATCTTACTTCTGCCAACCCCCCTCTCACAGTGTAGACTGTGACTCCTCGAGCTAATACATACTTAGTAATTATTATAAACTTACTTAAGACAGACACTGTCTTAAGTGCCTTACATATATTATCTTTCAATCTTTACAACTACTTTAAGAAGAATATACTAATATTCTTATTTTACAAATGAGGAAACTAAGACAGTGACGTGCCTGAGGTCACACAGCTGGTAAGAGTCAGAACCAGGTCTTAAACCTAAGCAGTCTGGCTTCAAATCTCTGCTCTCATTTGCTAAGCTCTGTATTAAAGGGAGGATATCAAGACTCTTTTAAAGGTGATGGATAAGTAGGTGACACAGCCTAGAAAGATTTCCTTCTAAAATTATTAAATTCCAATAATGTAAGTAAGCTTCCTTTGTCTGGAAAATCCATTCATATGGAACTCCTTAATTCCTACTATCAAACCGAAGTTAGGCTTTGTGTATACAAAATATGAAGAAGAACAGGAGATAAATGGTGGCACTTAGATCAGAAAAAAAGAACATTCACAGCAAAAGAAGTCTATGTGTACTGAAAAATACTGTTATCCTAAAAGCAAAAGGCTATATATTGTCATTTATCTGACTTGATCTAAATTTAAAATTATGAAAGCCAAAGAAAATTGATCAACTATTTCCTAAAGAAAGAGACCCACCTCCACTGCTATAACAATCCAATTCATTAACCCATGGACAGCAGGCACTTCTCTGGTAGACTCTTGTTACCATCTCATCAACTAAAAATGCAAAATGTCTATTAAAAATAAATGAGATTGGAGGCCGGGCATGGTGTCTCATGCCTGTAATCCCAACACTTTGGGAGGCTAAGGCGGGTGGTCAGAAGTTCAAGACCAGTCTGGCCAAAATGGTGAAGCCCTGTCTCTACTAAATATGCACAAATTAGTTGGGCATGGTGGCGAGCACCTGTAATCTCAGCTACTCGGGAGGCTGAAGCAGGAGAATCGCTTGAACCCAGGAGGTGGAGGTTGCAGTGAGCTGAAATAGTGCCAATGCACTCCAGCCTGGGCGACAGAGCGAGATTCTGGCTCCAAAAATGATAATAATAGTTTTTAAAAATGAGGTTCCTTTATGCATCCGTGTAACTTAAAGACATATTAGATTTCTAAACTGTTTAATTGTTCTGTGCCTTTTTTATTTATTTATTTATTTTTTATTTTATTTATTATTTATTATTATTTTTTTTGAGACGGAGTCTCGCTCTGTCGCCCAGGCTGGAGTGCAGTGGCACGATCTCGGCTCACTGCAAGCTTCGCCTCCCGGGTTCATGCCATTCTCCTGCCTCAGCCTCCCGAGTAGCTGAGACTACAGATGCCCGCCACCACGCCTGGCTAATTTTTTGTATTTTTAGTAGAGACGGGGTTTCACCGAATTAGCCAGGATGGTCTCCATCTCCTGACTTTGTGATCCGCCCGGCCTCGGCCTCCCAAAGTGCTGAGATTACAGGCGTGAGCCACTGCGCCTGGCCTGTTCTTTGCCTTTTAAAAGTATAACATGAAGACTTTTTGTCTTGCTGTGTTAAATTCGTGTTTGTAGTTTAAAGCCTGACATCATATCAATTAGGTTTCAACCCTGGCTCTCTTACTCATTATCTACATAGATGTGGTCTGTTGGTCCAGTTTAGTTAACTTCAAAATTAGAAGACTGAATTAAATGATTTGTGAGATTCTTTTGTCCTCCCCTAACATGTTGAAATTTGAAAACTTTCTCTGTTTATACCTTTGTATGATGCTTTATTTCCATTCAATAATGTTAGAAAGTATTCACGTTTGACTCCAATTTAAATTCTTTCCATGAGCATTTAATAAAAACCACTAAATTCACTTAGAAAATAAATTGGAGTTAGGCTCAGTGTTCGACAAAGGAGTATGGTTCCCAGAGCATCAACACACAGGACAGGGACATCTGTTGTAGAGATTATTGGTGTTTACAAATACCAGCGTTCTGCTTTTCTTCTGGGCACATGGCTGGACCACATCTTGCAATTAGTTGAGACCATGTGTCTGAATTTCAGCCAATGGAATACGAACTTACATGGCTTGTGCCACATCTATGCCTGAAATGTTAAAATGTCCTTCATGCAGTCCTAGTTCTCCTTTCCTACCCACTAGCTAAGTAGACAGATTTTGAAAAATGGAGAGAAGAGCAGAGACACAAGACAAAAGGAACCTGGGCTCCCGAATGACCACATGGAGCAGAATCCTTCTGCAGGCCTTTACTGGATTGCCACGTGAGATAAAAGGATGTTTATTGTGTTAAAGTACTGAATTTGAGGCGCTAGCCTATGCTGACCTTTTAGTGTTTTATCCACGTGAAATTGGGTTAAAATGAGCATCTGGTTCAATCTTGAAGGAAGGCAATCTGGTTAGTCTGAGAAGTGCCACGTTTGGGGCGGGCATCTTGCAGCTCGCAGCCCTGTGAATCCTGTGACACTATTGTCTAATACACTATTCTGTCTGTCATTATACACAGATCACCCTAGTTTTGCCAATGCACTTGCTGCACTTTCAGCACCTCTCTACAGCACTTCACTTTCTCCTCTTCCTACTCAAGTTCTTTCTTGGTTTCCCTAATACTCTAATATCCAAATTTCCTCTCCAATAAATGCAGCTTAGCTGTTCTTCATTCATTTTTTTATATGCTATCCTTTATAACATTACTTTTAAATCATTTTGAATTTTCTAATTCATTTCTTCCCTTTTCTTTTCTTTCTTTCTTTCTTTTTTTTTTTTTAAGAGACATGGTCTTACTCTATCACCCAGGCTGGAGTGTAGTGGCATGTTCATGGCTCACTGCAGCCTTGACCTGCTGGCTCAAGCAATTCTTCCCCCTCACCTTCCCAAGTACTTGGGACTACAGGTACACACCATCATGCCCAGTGTTTTTTTTTTTTCCGTTTTTTTTTTTAGACAGAATCTCACTCCGTCACCCAGGCTGGAGTACAGTGGTGCCATCTCAGCTCACTGCAACCTCCATCTCCTGCGTTCACGCCATTCTCCTGCCTCAGCCTCCTGAGTAGCTGGGACTACAGGCGCCTGCCACCATGCCCGCCTACCTTTTTTTTTTTGTATTTTTAGTAAAGACAGGGTTTCACCATGTTAGCCAGGATGGTCTCCCTCTCCTGACCTTGTGATCCACCTGCCTTGGCCTCCCAAAGTGTTGGGATTACAGGTATGAGCCACCACGACTGGCCCATGACCAGCTACTTTTTTAAATTTTTTGTGGAAATGAGATCTCACTATGTTGTCCAGCCTGCCTCAAGTTATCCTCTCACCTTGGCCTCCCAAAGTGTTAGAATTATAGGCATAAGCCATCATATCTAGCAGCTTCACTTTGTGTGTGTGTGTGCATGTGCGTGTGTGTGTGTGTGTGTGTGTGTGTAGACAGGGTCTCACTCTGTCACCCAGGCTGGAGTGCAGTGGTGTGATCTTGGCTCACTGAAACCTCTACCTCCTAGGTTCAAGTAATTCTCCCACCTCAGCCTCCCAAGTAGCTGGGAATACAGGCACACATCACCACACCCAGATAATTTTTGTATTTTTTGGTAGAGACGGGGTCACCATGTTGGCCAGGCTAGTCTCAAACTCCTGACCTCAAGTGATCCACCAACCGGGCCTCCCAAAGTGTGGGATGATAGGCATGAGCCACTGCACCCAGCCAGCTTCATGTATTTTGAAACTCTGTTATTAGGTGTGTATGTGTTTAAGATTGTTATGCCCAGGCTGGGCGTGGTGGCTCATGCCTGTAACCCCAGCACTTTGGAAGGCCAAGGCAGGAGGATCACGAGGTCAGGAGATGGAGACCATCCTGGCCAACACAGTGAAACCCTGTCTCTACTAAAAATACAAAAATTAGCCAGGCATGGTGGTACGCACCTGTAGTCCCAGCTACTCGAGAGGTGGAGGCAGGAGAATCACTTGAACCCGGGAGGCGGAGGTTACAGTGAGCCAAGACCATGACATTGCACTCCAACCTGGGTGACAGAGCAAGACTCCATCTCAAAAAAAAAAGGATTGTTATGCCCTCTTGACGGAACGAACGCTTTATTTGATGAAATGGCATTCATTATTCCCGGTAATATTCTTTGTTCTGAAATTTATTTGCCTAGGTTCCACTTCCCTGCTCCACTACTTAGAAACTCCTTAAACACAGTAAGCTGGGACAATTACAGGGCTTACCTCATTTGTCTCTTATCCCTCAGGAATAATTGTTCTTTGTTGTTTGTTGCCTAAGTGTCTTTAAAAAATTATTTCATACATTTTAGGCAATTTTTGGTTGTTTCAGCCAGCGGAGTAAATCTGGCACCTATTACACCATCTTGACATGAAGGTGAAGTCACTAAGGGCATCATCTCATTTGATCCTCATTGGAATCCTATGAAGTAGCTATTATTCTTCTTTTCAGTGAAGAAAAATAGTGAAGTCTCAGTGTAAATAATTGGTCTACATTTACACAACTAGCAAAATCAATTGAAATAAATGGAACAGGTAATGATTTGGGTGATAAGCACAACTATTTCCTGAAACTAAAATGTAGACTCATAGTGTAAGATCTTTTTTAATAATTTGTAAATTTACTTAATGTAATCAATTTCAGAAAGATAACAAGATCAAAATGCATTTAAGTTCACATGTAATGATTTGCTTTAACTGACAATCGTGCAGTACATAAGATGAAGTTTGGCTCAGAAAATCTAGGCTGAAAATTCAAAGTACTTGATGGGAGAAATGATAAAATCTTGTAGCCAGTGAGACTGAACAAAGAATAAAAGCTAACAATATTTATTTCTGGTAGGAATTCGACCTGTTGCCTTATTTTTAAAATATCCCCAAAGCCAGCAATCCTGAAGCAAATATTTTTAGTATTCATGGGAGGGTTTAAAAGAAACAAACAACTGAACTATGTTTTTTTAACCTTCTATTTTCTTTTGCCCATTTGAATGAAATGGAAGTAAATAATCCAGAGTGGCTTAGGAGGGGCCACCCGAAACCTGATTCAATCTGTGTCACAAAGATGGTCTTAGGGCATAAATGCCTCAATTTAGCAAATGTTCTGCAGTGGGCTGAGTGGGAACAATGGGAAATCCTAGTTCAAAGGTGCCTCCTTCTTCTAAAGTACGTATCATGGTGTCTGGCACATCAGAAGCCCTAGCAAATTTGAGTTCCCTTCCCTTCTCTCCAAGCAGAATAGATCAGACCAAACACTGTCCCTGTCACAAAGGAAACAGCAACTCAAGGACACCCAAGCAAGGCTAGATGAGGAGGCTTAATTTGTTTTTATCTTGGAGATCCTTCACTGACACTAATTAATCTCTCCCTCAAACTTGGAGGGTTAGCAAACCTCTTTTAAAATAGCTGCAATATAACTCTCCCTAAATGGGATTTTAACTAACGTATAATAATTACTCTTATCATAACAGCATCTCTTTGCCACGTTCAAAAGAGAACCTCGCCTGTCTGCCATAAGTGGTGTTATTAGAGGGAGGAGAGTTTTTTCCCTGTCCATTCATGCTCCAGCTGCCATTCAGCTGCATTCTGTGGGGACAATGATCCTCGCCTTTTATGGAGTACAGATGGAAATGCAGAACCACAACATTCAGAGAGATTCTGCTGTCTGCCACAGAATGCTAGTCTGCTCTATTTCTTTGGAAATGCATAATATTTCTGAGCTATATAAAAACTTTCTTTAAAAAGAAAACTGCTTTCTGAGTCCACTGAAGCCAAGAAAGAGAAGTCAGATATGGAGAGTCACTATTACAGACTTGGTCTTTAGATAAAATGCCTTTTTTATTTATTGAAATGCAAAGAGAATTTGTAGCCACACTGCATGAACCAAAACTTAATTGCACAAAAATCTGATTGGAGAGCTCATTTTGCCCTTGGACACAACAACAGAAAAGCATTTGCTTAGACCCAGTCCGCCTGTGACTTGCTAAAGTAGAAAAAGCATGGGCTTTAGCATCAGATAGACCTGGGTTTGAATCTTAATCTGCCATGTGGGGATACAGCCTCTAAGGTAGTGCTATCCAATACAACTTTCTGCCATGATAGAAATGTTCTATGTCTGTGCCGTACAGCAGAGTAGCCACTAGCTACATGTAGCTATTGAACACTTGAAATTTGGCTAGTGAAACTGTGGAGTTGAATATATATATATAAAATAAATATATATATATTTATGAATATATGTATATATATTTATTTTTTAAGACAGAGTCTTGCTCTGTCACCCAGGCTAGAGTGCAGTGGTACAATCTTGGCTCACTGCAGCCTCTGCCTCTCAAGTTCCAGCGATTCTCCTGCCTCACCCTCCTGAGTAGCTAGGATTACAGTCATGCATTACTACACCTGGCTAATTTTTGTATTTTTAGTAGAGATGGGGTTTCACCATGTTGGCAAGGCTGGTCTCGAACTCCTAACCTCAGGTGATCCACCTGCCTCTGACTCCCAAAGTGCTAGGATTACAGGCATGAGCCACCATGCCCAGCCGAATATATGTATTTTTATAAATTCATTTAAATAGCCACAAGGGCTAGTGGCTACTTTACTGGATAGCATATCTTTAAGATAAGAATGAATTGTTGCACCTCTTACCACTAAGAAAAAGTTGCACCTCCAATCACTAAGTTGGCTTCTTTGAGTTAGTATACAGCCTGAGTAGGAGGACAGATGGGTCACAGTCTCAACTTGTTGCAATCTCTCTTCTTACTCTGGGTTCCATGTAAAACCACAGCCTTCTGGGTCACCTGATAAATGGATTGGAGCAGTGCTCCTAAGAGCAGTCTATGCTCCCTCTAAAACTCAAAGAAACCAACTTAGTGATTGGCGTGATTAGGTGGGCTTTGGCTCAAAATGGGTGGCATAATATGTTGGTGCCAACTGAAAATGGAAAATTGTTATTATAATCCCATTGGGATACTTCTAGAGGACAGTGGTGAAGGGAATTCTCCCAGTGGGCAGAGCTGCTAGCAGAACACTTGGTCATTTAATTATAATGGAATGAGATATGGCTTCAGGTACAGACCTACATAGACTCCTGGTAAGTGGTCAGTGACTTGGTTAATTGTTGAGGGGCCTGGAAGGAATGACACAAGAAGATCAAGAACAAGGAATTCTAGGAAGAGGTATATAAATGAATTTATCAGACTGAGCTAAAAGTATTTATGTCCTTGTGTCTTACATAGATACTCATTAGAGAATATTCCATGCAGAGGAGGTGGTCAACAATTAAAGGCACAGAATGAATCTTACTATGGCTTGTCCCTTTTAGGCAACCACAGCCAATGAAATGGGCCATGTGGCAGAAATGAAGACATTGAATTGGCCTGACAACATTGACTTCCTCTCACAAAGACTGATACAGCTACTGTCATGGTGAATGTCCAGTCTTCTAGTAGAAGAGACTAATTCTGAGCCATCAAGATGACACCATCCCTTGACACAACCTCAAGTTTAGCAGTAGGTTTACTACAATGGGCCACTTCCACATGAAAGGGACTGTGATTTGAAATAGAAATAGAAATCTCACTGAAATAGAAATCTACTTATGGTGTTAGTTTGCCTTCCCTTTTACCTCCCTCACCACCACTATCTACTGGCTTACAGACTATCTGATCTATGTGTATTCCATTCGGCACTTCCCCAGAACAAAATCCCAATTTATGCCAAAGGAAAGGCTACATGGAGGCATGACTAAAGGACCCACTGGTCTTCCTATGCATACTGTCATCAAGATACTCTGTCTAGTAGAACAGTGGAAAGTCCTGTTAACGTTTCAGCAAAGGCACCAGCTCAAGAGTTCTCTTTTCCCTAGGTTGTAGACTATCTGCTGACAAAAGGTAAATTATATGGTGGTGCTTTATCCTAAATAGCAAGAATTCATGAATCTGGGAACCACAGGGTCAAATAGAATTGGGATTTTTATTTCTGAAACCCACAGAACTTGTACTTTCTAATCATAGGTTGTACAAGGTTAGAGATTACAGTTCTAGGGTGATCAGATGGACGGCAGAATGCTCTGTCAGATGACACAGAAAGGTACCTACTGAACTTAAAGCTATAACCTACCTACCTTTTTACTTAAAGTTCCTTATACCAGGAACTAACACGTAACAAAGGTGTGAATGTCTCCTCAGGAATCATTGATCCTGATTATCATGAGAAATAATCCAGAACTGCTACTATACAACAGGAATAAAAAGGAACATGTCAAGAACCCAGGAATTCACTGAGGTATCTCTGGGTAGTAGTTTGTTTGTTTGGTTGGTTGGTTGGTTGTTTTTTGAGATGGAGTTTTGCTCTTGCTGCCCAGGCTGGAGTGCAATGACACAATCTTTGGCTCACTGCAACCTCCATCTCCTGGGTTCAAGCAAATCTCCTGCCTCAGCCTCCTGAGTAGCTGGGATTACAGGCATGCATCACCACATCCGGCTAATTTTGTATTTTTAGTGGAGACGGAGTTTTACCATGTTGGTCAGGCTGGTCCTGAACACCTGATCTCAGAGGATCCACTGGCCTCAGCCTCCCAAAATGCTGGAATTACAGGAGTGAGCCACCATGCCTGGCCTTCTCTTGGTAGTATTATGCATAGAAGATGCTCAATTGTAACAACCGAGCCTGACAAGGGCGAGGCAACTATGAATACCAGCCCTCAGAGATGAAGATCCATGTCATCCCAGCAGGTGAATAACTGAAGATGAAGGGATTCAGAACAGATGGTGAAGAAAGGAAGTGGTAGATACCTATTACAGCCTTGGGATCCGTTGTGGCAACAGGAATTATAGCTTCACTCAACTCTTGATTTAAGTTTTTTCAGAGATTATAGCTAGTCACCACCTTGAAGAGGACTCTTTGGTTGAGTGACCCTCTCCCTTTGGGGAAAAAAGTGACAGCATGCTGTTCACACACACACACACACACACACACGGTTATTATGGCAGCTGGATATAATGAGAGCACGTAAATTGATGTGAATAGTGCAAAGGGTGGAATGTATCATGTACAGCCTATGGCTTATTTTAATATCTTGGCTGCATCTACTTCTGTCATTGCCACACTTGTTCCAACACCAGTAGTCACTGCACTGACAAACATTGGTTGGTCTCTGAATAATTTCATGTAGGCACAACCTAACAATATTTTCACATGCCCACACTAGGCACTTCTTGCTTTTTGCTCAGTCAATGCTAAGGGATGAAATGACATGAAGCTTGCTAGGTCCCACATGGGTACAACCCAGACGTGGAGAAGAACTCATGTACTAGAAAGCAAATATTTGACCAATGAGAAATGGGAGCTAGTGGATAAATTCTCCTCCCTTCCTCCCTTGAAACAACTGTCTTGAGAAGCAGTTGCCTTTATGGTCTCAGAAGAAAGTCCCATGAGATCAGGTAATAGTCTCACTTGGGCTGGGCGCTGTGGCTCATGCCTCTAATCCCAGCACTTTGGGAGGCTGAGGCGGGTGGATCACGAGGTCAGGAGATGGAGACCATCCTGGCTAACATGGCGAAACCCCGTCTCTACTAAAATATAAAAAATTAGCCGGGCGGAGGTGGCGGCGCCTGTGTCCCAGCTACTCAGGAGGCTGAGGCAGGAGAATGGCGTGAACCCGGGAGGTGGAGCTTGCGGTGAGCCAAGACTGCACCACTGCACTCCAGCCTGGGTGACAGAGCAAGACTCCTTCTCAAAAAAAAAAACAAACAAAACAAAACAAAAAGTCTCACTTGATTCCAAGCATAGCCAGCTTGATTCTTCAATTATGCCGCACAGGATTAGGAAAACTCATGCCATGAGAAAATTGAATTACTTAGATTTGCTTGTAAAAATGATTGAATACAGGTGTATAAGAAGAGAGCTATGTTTAAACATCTTATGAAGAGCAGAGTTAATATACATCTTTCCGACACTTCAGAAAGTCAGCCCATAACTCTTGCTTGCTGGTTGGCTGTCAATTCTAATTCATCCATTCCGTAGGCCTGACCCAAGGCCTTCAGCAGCAGTGCCAGCAGATACACAGTGATCCAGAAAAGGAGAGAACCATTTAAAAAAAGGAAATTATACTGACTAAGCACTGTGGCCTGTGCTACATGTATTCCATATATTATTGCATCTCATCTTCATAGGCAGTATCATTATGATCTCTAATTTGGAGGAAAGGAAAGGACAGGAGTTCAGATTAACACCACCCAATTACTAAGTGGATTGGAGTCAAGCTCATATTGTTTTTGACTAATGCAATTTCTCTAAACTGGATTCCTTTACCGAGAATCAGAGCTGTGCTCAGCTATTATTGTTTCATGATCTCATTTGAGCCGAAGGAAAGGAAGGCTGGTACCCTGAAAGAAAGAACACACACACACACACACACACACACACACACACACACCTTGGCAAAAGCAGACGTTAAATACAGTTACAGGTAAAAGAGGAAAACAAGACGGAATAGAGAAAATCCAAACAATCTTGGACTGCATTTGTCCAGACCAATGGTTCACAAAGAGTGTGACACAGCACATATATGTATCCCAAAAAAGTGAATGTGTTATTAATTTGTGATCAATATACCCAATCCTTTTTGGCTAGCACTAAAGACATTCTATTCAGCGATGTCTGCCAGATAAGCAGTGGGTGGTGTGATAGGCTGTAGGGCAGAGCAAAACTTGCTGTGAACCAGAAAGGATTGTATCAAGATCAAACAGGTGCCAAAGAAAGAAGCATTTACTGGAACACTTGAGAACACTGTCTTCTGTGTATATAAGACAGAGAAGTTAGGGTAGTCAATAATTCTATCAAACAGCAACAGTGTTGCTGAGAGACCAAGGGAGAACTGAGAGGAAAATTAAAATGTGAGACAAGATTGTTTTCTCTCCCTCATACTGATCAGTAATGACTGCTGACTTATTTACTGTTGTTACATGAATCTTTTAATTCCTTCAAGTTATGCCACTAAAAATACCATAAATATGAAAAGTGTGAGAACACTGGTTTAGGAAACCAATTTACCTCATCAGAATTACCACTTTACCTAAGCTGAGAAACAAATGGGAACCCCTGCTTGTTAAAGCACTTTTCTTACAAAAGCACTTTTCTTCACCAGTAAAACCAAGGTGAAAGTAAGATTAATAAGATGTAGATCCACTTTCATGGGGCTTTCTAACAGAATCTGGCATTCCTTTGGGGCAGGTGACTCACCTGGACACAACTGGCTCAGAAATCCTGAAAGATAGAAGACATCACTCACTGAGAATGTATTTGGAACACAGAGAGCTAAAAATGAAATTCCCGGAGCCATGGGTGGCAGCCACAACATGCAATAGAAAGGACTGGAGGGGGTTGGTGCTTTGAAATAGCCAGGATTTTGCTGTGACTTGGCACTTCTCCCTCCATTTTGCCGCACATAAAGGAAGCCTGCAAAGTTGTAAATGGCAGACCTCACATCAACTGAAGAGCTGTGAAAGTAGCCGCCAAATCCCACGGGTGTTCTTGAAACTAGTCATGACTCCTGATTGGGCAGAGACCTAGGAAACTGTGAGGACCCTGCAGGTTAGCTACAGTTCTTTCAGGAGGGTTTACTACAGTTTCCTTTGCTTGCTTTAACCACAAGGAGACATAAGTTTCATCTGCTAAATTCTTTTCTGTCACACTGTGGTCCTTTTTATCAATATTTGATGATGATGAGGTTCAGGACTTGCTACCCCAAAATATGACACCTTAGCATTACAGAAAACAGCAGAAGCAGGAAGGTCATTCGCAACTTCCCCTCACCCTTTCTCCCCTGAAGCAGGCCATAAAACCTAGCTGACATGCTTCTGAAGTAGGTCATAAAACCTTCATTCCGGCTTACACTTATAATCCCAGCACTTTAGGAGGCCCGAGATGGGCAGATCACGAGGTCAGGAGTTCAAGACCAGCCTGACCAACATGGTGAAACCCCGTCTCTACTAAAACTACAAAAAACTTAGCCAGGCGTGGTGGCACATACCTGTAACCCCAGCTACTCAGGAGGGTGAGGCAGAAGAATCGCTTGAACCTGGGAGGTGGAGGTTGCAGTGAGCCGAGATCGCGCCACTGCACTCCAGCCTGGGCGACAGAGTAAGACTCCCTCTCAAAAACAAACAAACAAATAAGCAAAACCAAAAAAAAAAAAAAAAAAACTTCATTCCAGAGGTGCCCACCCTATGCCCAGGAAAAAGGAACATCCTAATCCTCAGACACAGAGAAGCCTAGAAGAATCTGAACAAATGGACCTTGCTAAATTCTTCCAAGTTTATTGCCATTATTAGATCATTATTAGATCATAATCCCTCTCTCCAATCACACTTCTGCACCACTGGCTACTTTTCATCAAACCTAAGCATAAAAATACACAGATTTCCCTGTTTCTTTGGGGTCTTCATTTCTGAAGGTTTCCCTGTCTCATAAAACTCACATTAAATACATTTGCATGCTTTTCTCTTGTTAATCTGTCTTTTATTATAAGTGCCCCAACTATGACCCTTGCAATGGATAAGGAAAAGATATTATTTAATCTCCACACAATGACAGCAACTCAATATGCGGCATTGGCTTTCACATTTGGCTCTTGATGCTGACCTGAAAATAGCATTCAAATAACAGTTGAAAGCATCCCATAGTAAAAAGGAAATAATTTTTTTCTCTTTTTTGTTTTCCTGCATGCTTAGCTCTCCAAGGTTGGACATGAATTTATGAGCCACAGAGCACTGGATGAAAATCCTAACTCCAACACTTACTGTTTTGTTAACTTAATTCTGAATTTCAGACTAGTCTTCATTAAGTGGGGAAAATGACACCTGCCTTACAAGAGGATTTTTGAGAGTGATATTATGTAAAGGGTTCAACCCAAAGACAGTGCTCAATAAATGTTAATTATCTTGTCCTGGTTGCAGTTAAATTCCATGCTTCCTTTAATAAGAAATGTAGTTGGGTATTATTCCCATGTAATAGGCTGGAAAAATAGTGGCTGATAATGTGGCTCAAAGACAGCTGGCAAATAACAGAATTAAGAATTATCTCCACATCTTTTTGGAATTCCTAATGCTTTATTCCTTTGCTCTGAGACATCAAGTTTGAGTTCATTTATTCACTGATTGAACAAACGTTTTTCAGTGCCTAATATATGCCAGATAGTAGAAATAATGGACTGAAAAGAAAACAGGCAAATCTCTGCCCTCATAGAATTTATGTTCTAGTGAATGGAGACAGATAATACTAAATATGTACAATGGTGACAAATGCCAGAAGGAAACAGAAGTGGAGTAGAGGACAGGAATGTGGAATGTGTGTGCTACTTTACAGAAGACAATCAGGAAAGTGGTCTGATAAGCTGATGCTTGAGCAGACCTGAAGTCTGAGTGAGAAGTGAGCCACGCAAATATCTGGGGGAAGAATGTTTCAGGCAGAGGGAAGCACCAAATACAAAGGCCCTGAGGTAGGAGTGTGCTGCATTTGTTAAAGGAATATCAGGATATACGCGAAAGGAGAGACGCAGTGGGAGGCAGGTTCATCCAGGGCTTCCTAGGTGGCAGACAGCTCTCTGAATTTTACTCTGAGTGAGGTGGGGAGTCAGTGACTGTGTTGGGCAGAGAGGTAACATGATCTTAAGTGTTTAAAGGATCATTTTGGCTGCTCTGTGAAGAGACCATACCCAGGACAAAGGAAAAGCGCAAGATCATTTCCTAATTCAGGAGAGAGGAGAGGGTGACTTGACTAGGATGATGATAGTGATGGAGGAAAAGAGGAAGAGTTGGGTTCGGGATATATTTTCAAATAGGCTCAACAGAATTTGCTTATGGATTTAATTTGGGCATTAGATACAGAGGAAGACATGTTAAGAGTAACATCAAGGGTTTTTTTTTTGTTTAAAATACCATAGAAAACCACCAATGATTGCTGAAGTATCAGCCTTTATAGGTAACCCTCAATTCATCATTTCCCCTCTCTAACTTTAGCTTCTTCAACTGTGGACATGTTGTGATGGGTCCAGAAGCACTTCAGCATCCCTTCACTCCAGCATCCTTCATGCCAGCAAACTTAATGTAATGATGGTGTTTCCTCTTCCCAATTCTAAGAGTTTCTCTCCTTCCACCCACATGTATCATTCTATTTCCCTCCTCTTTTCATTTTTCCTACTTCCCTTTTCCCATTCTACCTGCCTCCTGCAGAGTCAAGGATAGCTGAGGAGACACAGTCACAACTTGGCAGAGAAACACCCCATTTCCTCTGGATCATACTGGCCACATATTTTCAATCCATCAAAGGCTAAGTCTTGAGCATCTACAATGCATTAAGTACCCTAGGAAGATATCTCATGTCCTAAGAACCAGTTGCTTCTCCTAGTGTTAGTATCTTGACTCTTGTGGATCCCTCCAAAAGAACATAAGGGAAACATAGTACTGCAGAGCTGAACCCTAAACCTGGTCAGTTTGGACCACCTAAAAAGCTTTATTTCTCAGAGTATTGTCTATTGCCTCCCTCAAACCTATTCACTGCTCTCCTAAAGTATAGATATTCAACTGATTTGAAAGCTAGACAAATAAAAATTCTGTTGGACAATTAGAAGTTCTTCAGATGGAGCAAGGAAAGGTGGCTCGTGCCTGTAATCCCAGTATTTTGGGAGGCCAAGGCAGGCAGATTGCTTGAGCCCAGGAGTTTGAGACCAGCCTGGTCAACATGGAGAAACCTAGTCTCTACTAAAAATACAAAAATTAGCTGAGCATGGTGGTGCACAACCATAGTCCCAGCTACTCAAGAGGCTGAGGGGGGAGGATCACTTGAGTCCAGGAGGCAGAGGTTGCAGTGAGCTGTGATCAGGCCACCGCACTCCAGCCTGGGTGACAGAGCGAGACATTGTCTCAAAAAAAAAAAAAAAAAAAGGAAAGAAAAGAAATTATTCATATCTTCTTTGCATTGAATGGCTTATAGAGCCCTTTCACATTCACAATGCCATTTAATCCATCAGACAGCCCTATGAGAAAAGATGGCAAGACAGAAATTTTTGTCCCCATTTCCCTGATGGGAAAATTAAAATTCAAACAACTGTTTACCCAAGGAAATTACTGTTAATTATAGCATTTTCACTAGAATGTGGGCCCTCTGGTTTCCAAACATAATGCTTTTTCATAATAATGACTGCCATTTATTGAACATTATATGCCTAGTATTCTGGGAATAGTTTATATAAATTTTCTTATTCAGTGTTTACAAAAGTGCATACACTAGGAAGTGTATGCATTGTTCCTATTTTTCTTTTTTTTTTTTTTTTTTTTGAGACGGAGTCTCGCTCTGTTGCCCAGGCTGGAGTGCAGTGGCCGGATCTCAGCTCACTGCATGCTCCGTCTCCCGGGTTTACGCCATTCTCCTGCCTCAGCCTCCCGACTAGCTGGGACTACAGGCGCCCGCCACCTCGCCCGGCTAGTTTTTTGTATTTTTTAGTAGAGACGGGGTTTCACCGTGTTACCCAGGATGGTCTGGATCTCCTGACCTCGTGATCCGCCCGTCTCGGCCTCCCAAAGTGCTGGGATTACAGGCATGAGCCACCGCGCCCGGCCTATTGTTCCTATTTTTCAAATGAGAAAACTAACACTCGGAAATGTTAAACAAATTGTCCACCAGATATTTATATTTGGCTACATCTAAGAGATGTAGCCAAAATCAACCTTGCCCATGGCTATTGTTGACTCTCATATAAAGAGGTTTGGGGGTTGCAAATGAATTATCAGCAGCCTTTGGCACAGTTGATTTCTCCTTCATTCTTATAATACATACTTTTTTCCCCTGTAGTCAACATTTTCTCTTTCATACCTCACAGCCATGGCTTTTCAGTTTCCTGTGCTAGTTCCTTTTTGTCTACAATCATCTTAATTTTAGAGTCCCCAGGGGTGAGTCCTGCACCCTTTTCCTTCTTTCCCCATATGATTTTATCCATCCCCTTGGATTCAAATACAAAGGATTTTCTGAAGACTCTCAAACTTCTGACTCCAGCTTAGCCCACTTCTCTGCATTCTAGACTCTCTTCTATATCCAAAAGCCTTCTTGGCATATCTGTTCGACTGTCTCACTGACATTGCAAACTTAACATTTCCAAACTGAAACAATTGATTCTGCCTCATCCCATTCCTAAACTGATCATATCGCAGTCTTGCCTTTCCCTGACAATGATAACCACTGGTACAGTTACTAAAGCCAGAAACCAGAATTCTCTCCCTTTTCTCACTTCCTGTATCCTACCAGCAAGTCCTACTGGCTCTGCTTCCAAAATAGATCCTGCATCTCTCTAGTCCTCTCAGTTCCAAGTCACCACTCACTTTCATCTGTGGCTCCTCATAGCTGCCCCACTGTACCCACTCTCAGTCCTCTCCCACCAGTCCTCTCCACAGTGATGTTTTTGAAAATGTGAATCAGCTTGTGTCACTCCCCTACTTTAAAGCCCTCAATAGCTTCCCATGGGCTTAGAAAATGTTTGAATACCTTGTCATGGTTCCAAAGGCCTGCTGAATGGGCTCCTGCCTTTCTCTTTCCTTCATTACACTCTCGTCATGCAGGCTTTCTAGAAGCTCTGCAGACTTTCCCTGCTCTTCCTCATCTCAGCACTCTTGCCATGACTCTGCTTAGAGAGCTCCTCCACTGACTCCTCACTTGACTGGCTCTTTGGTCTCATCTTGAACACCTTCTCTTATGAGAAGCCTTCCTTAAACATGCTCCCCTGTTAGCGTTCATCACAGCATCATGCCTACTTTCTTTATCACACAATCATAACTTGTGATTATCTAATATATTTATCTATTATCAGACCCCTCATGAGGGCAAAGATTTGTAGGTTTTACCACCATCACGATACAGCATCTGCGTATGTATATTTCCAATACCCAAAACTCAGTAAACATTAGTTGAGTGAATGAAAGAATGCATAGGGTGAATTTCAATTTCAATTATGCAGACCCTTTAGCATGAACATGGTGCTTGGTTATGTTTGTCCTTTGTGTTTTGTGCTCTGCAAACTCAGGGAGGAGTCCCAGTATGAAGTAATGTAGAAAAGAGCTGTGGTCATGACCTAACCTCTATTAAAAAGAACAATGAGAACAAGTGATATTGACCCAAAAGAATCTAGGCCATTAGGCCAGGTTCCAAAATTTTTTTGGCTTTTATATTTCCTTAGGTATATAAGAGACTTGCATTTCTGAGAAGCCATCCAAAGTATGACCATACATTACAAAATCCATTTCACTCAGCCCTTAAACACTCTTCATGCTCCATTTCAATATAAGCTAGACCTCTCAGCAGCATTTGCAGGGCTGGAGGCCATATCCGACCTAGGCTTTCATCTTTGTCCCCAGAAGTAGGCACATGTGTAATCATAATAACCATTTGTCTTATGTTAAGAGCCTACAGCATGACAAATACTGCCGGGTACTAGGTGCTCTGAATGTTATGCCTATTTAATCTTCACCATAAACCTATGAGGATTGTTTTATGTCTAACGAACAGATAAAGAATCTGAGGCTCAGAAAAACCACACTACTTACTCTTATGCCAGGCTTTCAGCTGGTAAGAGACAGAACTAAGACTGACCCCAAGTTTTCTTATTCCAAAGTGAGCATTATTTAAACTCCATTATAGTTTGCTTTAAAAAAAAAACACATCCATGTATTTTTATTAAATTATTTCAATTATTAGGTATCCTGCATAATATTTTCTGATCAACTGATGAAGTATGATTCTCTTTAAAGAGGCAATGTAAATAAGCTTTCTGGGTCTCCACTATTCCTCCAGGGTGAAATCCCAGCAGTGACACTGTCACAGAGAATAATCTTAATTTACCTTCTCTGGGTAAACAGCTGGCTCATGGAGATTAGAGATTGCTCTTGCCTAAAGTCTCCCTAAAAAGGAAATGAATCTATTTCAGCATTAGTCCTCACACTGTGATTTGTGGAGTCCAAGGATTCCATGAAGATGCTCTAGGGTCCCTACAAAAGGTGAAAAGGGTACCACTTCTTCCTTTGTTTATCTGGTTTGGGGCTTTAACTGAAGATTTCATTTAACATTTGAAAACCACTGTCCCTGAGGAAACAAAAAAAGGAAGGAAGGAAAGAATGGAGGAAAGAAGGGAAAGAGGAAGGAAAGAAAGGAAGCAAGCAAGAAAGAAAAGAATGAAGGAAAAAGAAGGTGAGAGACAAGAATTTTCTGTTTCTTGGAACGGTTTACACAAGTAAGACATTCTGGACCTATACCTGACTGAAAGGTGGGGAGAAATAGAAGACCAATAGTGGAGACTCCTTATGAAGGAAGGTGGAAGAGAGATATGTTCCAGCCCTAGGAAAAAAGTTAGTTAGAAAAGGCTGGACGCAGTGGCTCAGCTCACACCAGCAATCCCAGCACTTTGGGAGGCCGAGGCAGGTGGATCATGAGGTCAGGAGTTCAAGACCCACCTCACCAAGATGGTGAAACCCTGTCTCTACTAAAAGTACAAACAAAATTACAGCGCACCTGTAATCCCAGCTACTCAGGAGGCTGAGGCAGGAGAATCACTTGAACCTGGGGGGCGGAGGTTGTAGTGAGTCAAAATCACACCACTGCATTCCAGCCTGGGTGACAGAGTGAGACTCTGCCTCAAAAAAAAAAAAAAAGTTACCTAGAACAGCTGACATAGGTGTGAGGGAATAAGAGCATGGCTTTTTTTTTTTTTTTTTTTTTTTTTTTTTGAGACGTTGTGTTGCTCTGTTGCCTAGGCTGAAGTGCAGTAGCTCAATCTTGGCTCACTGCAACCTCTGCCTCCCGGGTTCAAGTGATTCTCCTGCCTCAACCTCCCAAGTAGCAGTAACTACAGGTGCATGCCACCACGCCCAGCTAATTTTTGTATTTTTAGTAGAGACGGGGTTTCACCATGTTGGCCAGGATGGTCTTGATCTCTTGACCTTGTGATCCGCCTGCCTTGGCCTCCCAAAGTGCTGGGATTATAGGCATGAGCCAGCATGTCTGGCCGAGCATGGCTTTAAATAGAAACACAGGATAACTACTAGACCCTCATTTTTGTAAGGAATTCCTAAGATGACACTAAAGTGAAAGTTCAAGATAAGCTCATGCAAACAATGTGAGTGGTGCTCTATCTCCAGAAAGCTAAAAATATTGTAAAATTCTTGATTACAGTTTAGAGATGCTGGACTGGATCGGGCACAGTGACTCACGCCTGTAATCCCAGAACTTTGGGAGGCCGAGGCAGGTGGGTCACCTGATGTCAGGAGTTCAAGACCAGCCTGCCCAACATGGCGAAACCCCGTCTCTACTAAAATACAAAAAAATTAGCTGGGCATGATGGCGGGCACCTGTAGTCCCAGCTACTCGGGAGGCTGAGGCAGGAGAATCGCTTGAACCCGGGAGGTGGAGGTTGCAGTCAGCTGAGATTGTGCCACTGCACTCCAGCCTGGGAGACAAGAGTGAAACTCCATCTCAAAAAAAACCATAAATAGAAATGCTGGGCTGCCAGCATTTTGCTTTTATGTTCTTTTTCTTTTAGATATAAGGGTCTCACTGTGTTGTCCATGCTGGACTCCAACTCCTGAGCGCAAGCAATCCTCCTGAGTACCTGGAGTGACAGACCTGGGTAACAGACCAAGACCTCGCCAAAAAAAAAAAAAAAAAAAAAATTTAAATGTAAATCAGACCATGTTACTCCCCTGCTTACCACTTTCCAAGGGTTTCCAATTACACCAGGAATAGAATCCAAGCCCCTTCCTATGGTCTAGGACAGGGTTTTTCAAACCAAACCATTTACTAGATTGTTAAACCAATGTACTAGGTAAAGATCAGCATTTTAAAATAAAATAAGACAGAAGATATCAAAGTTACCATGTGTAGTAAAGATAAGTATTATTTTATAAGGGCCGGGCATGGTGGCTCACGCATGTAATTCCAGCACTTTGGGAGGCTGAGGCAGATGGCTTGAGCATAGGAGTTTGAAACAGCCTGGGCAAAATGTTGAAACCCAGTGTCTACAAAAAATACAAAATGAGCCAGGTGTAGTGGTGTGGGCCTGTAGTCCCAGCTACTGGTGGGCAAAGGGGACTGAGGTGGGAGGATCAGCCCCGGAGGCTGAGGCTGCAGTGAGCTGTGATTGGGCCACTGCACTCCAGTCTGGGTAACAGATTGAGACCCATCTCAAAAAAAAAAAAAAAAAAGTATAATTTCATGAAGTTTCTCTCTCAGATATGTGTGTGTGCTAGACTGTGATGGAAAATAAATTTCTTACTCTGGGGCCACATTAAAAGAGTTGAAAGCCATTGCCCTACAAGACCCTAATGATCTATTTGCTCATATCTCCCACCTAATCTCCCACTCCATCTCCTGCTCAGTCAAATCCTTGAGTCCCACCAGCCTTCTTACTGTCTCCAAAGAAGCCAGGCTTCTTTCCACCTCAGGCCCTTGCCTTTTGTTTGCAATGCTATATTTCCAATTAGTTGCATTGGATGGATCCTTCTTACACAGGTCACGTCACTGCTTAGAAAGCCCTTCCTCTGACTGTTCTAAAGCAGGCCCACCCACTCCTCTATCACATCAACCGGTTTGATTTTCTGATGATGCTGACCATATTTATTTGTTTGTCCATTGTCTTTCTCAGCTCTCCTGGCACAGCCACAAGACCTTGTGACATTACCAAGGACCTTGACTGCCCACCACAGATCCTCTGCCCACATATAAATGTGAGTCGATAAATATTAGTTGATGGACTGTCGAATGAAAAATGAAATGGCTTGTACATGTGTGTTTATAAAATACGGACACTCCATAATGAAATGCTTAACTAATTGTACTAATGCTGCTGAGAAAACAAAGCTGCTGCTGCTGCTGCTGCCGCTGCTAAAACTGCACAGTGGCTGGCAGGCATGCCTCGTGGGAGAGCCTGCTATTTCATTTGTCAGCTGATTGATGAATGCTCAAATTTGGTGTGCAAAAGTTAATTTTTTTGGCCTGCAATGTATGAAAATGCAGATTGGTTGACACTGAGCATTTAATAGTTAAGAACATTCTCATAGTATTTGCCTAGTGTCATGTGGTTCCTGGCAACAACAGCTAAAAAAAAAACTTTAAAAACTAAGTGTTCATCTTGAACCCCTTTCAGCTACAGTGGAACCAGAAGTGAAATCTACTTCTAACACCTTTAGTCCTGAATGAAGGAAGAGGAACCCAAGAAAGCAAGTAAGTAGTGGCAACTGTTAGGAGTGGCAAGATGGGAACAGAGTTTGAGTGGAAACTACCCTCAGGGAGCCAGGCCCAGGGGCTGCACAGCCTGTCTACCAAAGTTCTCCCAAAGGTTGTTAGGATTATCATCTCGATCTTTATTTATTTCCAGGTGTCTGATCATAAAGGGGCTTGTGTGCTAAGCTAAGGAGTTTGAATTTTCTTCTAAGTGCTATCGGGAACCCTAGAAGGGTTTTAAGCAGGAGAGTGACCTTTCTGGGGGGGTGTCTCTTAAGACTCCCTGGCTGCAGTGAGCAGGGGAGGGGAATTGAGGGTGTGCACGCTTGGCAGTGGGAAGCACTGTGGCAGACATTCCCAGTGAGGAGTAATGAGAAGCCTACAGGAGAGCAAGAGTTGTGGGAACCAGAGATTGTGATGAGAGAGCCTTGTTCGAATCTGACTCTCCCTACCTACAAGTTACTGCTTCCACTCGGTGACTCCACCATGGTTCCTATGCCTCTTTCCTCTCTGAACCAATAAAGCTAATAATAATACTTATTCCAGAGATTACTGTGAGGATTGTGGTAATGAATATAAAAACTCAATGCCTGCCACATAGTAAGTGCTCAATAAACATAAGTTGTTCGTTTTGAACCAGGCACTGACCGGGGTGCTATTGATACAGGAGTGCAGGGAAGGGAAGAGCTAGTCCCTTTAAATGATGCAGAAGCGGTATCTGAAGTGCCTGAGAGAAGGGCGTGGTCCCTGGCTAGGGCTCTACCCTCACAGACCTAGGTAAAGACAGGCACTTCCGCTTTCGCACCAAATGTTGCATTTTCAAAGACCGCCCCCCGACCTCCCCGCGCCGCCAGCATGCCACGCCCCCATCCTGGGCCTATAGAAACCCGAGACCCTGGAAAGTCAAAGACATTAGCTGCTGGACTACGAGAGGAACACATCAGCGGAAGTAGACAAGCAGCTGGACTTCGCTGAGCAGGCCAACTTCAGGGGAAAACCATTTCCCTCCTGGCTCCCCTATCATTGGAGAGCTACTTCCATTCAATAAAACTTTGCGCGCATTCTCCAACCCCACGTGTGATCCGCTTCTTTTGGTACACCAAGGCAAGAACCCGGATACAGAAAGCCCTCTGTCCTTGTGACAAGGTAGAGGGTTTAATTGAGCTGGTTTAACCCAAGCCGCTTATAGAAAACTGAAAGAGCACCCTGTAACACATGCACACTGGGGCTTCAGGAGCCGTAAACATTCTCCCCCAGGCACTGCCTTGGGGTCGGAGTCCTGTATGCCTGCCTGCCTCTATGCACCCCCGGAGGTTTGAGCAGCAGGGCACT
>NW_012104965.1:2450510-2452217 GCF_000951045.1 Mandrillus leucophaeus | reverse complement strand
AGACAAGCAGCTGGACTTCGCTGAGCAGGCCAACTTCAGGGGAAAACCATTTCCCTCCTGGCTCCCCTATCATTGGAGAGCTACTTCCATTCAATAAAACTTTGCGCGCATTCTCCAACCCCACGTGTGATCCGCTTCTTTTGGTACACCAAGGCAAGAACCCGGATACAGAAAGCCCTCTGTCCTTGCGACAAGGTAGAGGGTTTAATTGAGCTGGTTTAACCCAAGCCGCTTATAGAAAACTGAAAGAGCACCCTGTAACACATGCACACTGGGGCTTCAGGAGCCGTAAACATTCTCCCCCAGGCACTGCCTTGGGGTCGGAGTCCTGTTTGCCTGCCTGCCTCTATGCACCCCCGGAGGTTTGAGCAGCAGGGCACTGGAGAAGCGAGCCACACCCCCGTGGCACACCGTGTGAGGGGGTCAAGGGAACCTTTCCCGTTTCACAGTGTGAGGCAGATTCACACCCAACAAACCAGAACAAGCGTTTGACCGTCACAGATGCGTTGAAAACACAGAGAACCCAAAGTTTATTCTTACCAGCAGAGGCGGCTTCACAGAGGTAGATCTGGAGCTGGCGGGGTGGGGGCGGGGGAATAAGCAGCATTTTGAGAGGCAGGACTTACATTGAAAAATGCAGTTCACTCCAGTGCATACACTGCAATGCAAACTCTAGTCTTGACTGGTTAGGGTAAGCCTGTGACTGCGGCGAGGTAGAGGTGGCCGGGAAGACCTTGCCTGCCTGCACTTGAGTGAGAATTGGAACTCCAGTCACCTCTTCATCTTGGACAGTCGCCTCTGGCTCCCTCTTTCTGAGGCAAGGCTCCTATCTTAAGCTAGTAGAAGATCCGGCCGCAATCCTGGCTCTCAATAGGTTGGGGATTGAGGGCCCCTCAACCACAGGTTTTTGTCTGCAAACCCAGTTTCGGAGGTCCCTAAAAGTGTACAAATAGTAAAGCCAGGCCCAGCCGAGCCAATTCTTTCCATCCCTCCAGCGCTGCATGCTGATTATTTGCTCTCCATATCACCTCTCCTCAGGGGGCTTCAAGGAATCAGCAAATCCCCCGCATCACAGCTACGAATCCCTAGCACACCCCATTCACACACAGCGGGGCGGCTGGGGATTAATTGGAGGGGGAATGTTGTGAATTCCAGAGAGTTCTTTCTTTTCTCCTCACAGTCGGCGGCCGGGGATATTGCTACATGAAAGCTTTGCTGTCAGTATCAATCATCATTGCCCAGGCTGCTACATTCCAAAGAATGAATTGGCCTCATTTGGTAACTCGACTGAAGCGGGGGAGTCATTCCTGAAGGGTCCACATTTGCGGGCCCCAATTCCGACTCCATAAGTGGTTTCCAAAGACAAACAGAAACCGGAAAGCCCAGCTTCTTTTTCCTGGATTCCCCGTTTTAGTGAATCCTGGGAAGGGAGAGACCTGAAGGTAGGGTGAGACCCCGGTTAGCGCCTGGGCAGGAAATCAGCCAGAGCTTTGACTGAGAGGAGAGATGCAGACAAAAATAGCGCGTTGCTCTCTCATTGCTTTGATGCAGAGGCCGACTTTCCCCGGCGTCTCCGCAGGAAGGATAAGGCTACAGGGCTCTCCCTCATCTCTGGGTTAAGCGGGTCCCAGGGCCTGCAAAGCAAAGTGAACCCAGACTTCTCCCCATTCAGAGGGAGAGGTGCCCCAGGAAGGCAGTTGTGTGTGG
>NW_012104965.1:2447202-2449800 GCF_000951045.1 Mandrillus leucophaeus | reverse complement strand
GAGTGATATGCCTGCAACATTTCAATTTGCAAATGCCCAGAAGGTGACACTGTCTCCTGTGGCCGCCTTCTAGACCACTACTCCATTTTCTGTAGCTTCTTTGTCATGGCAACAGGTTAAAAGGCAGGTGATTTGACTATAATATCGAACAAGTTGCCTCCTCTCTCTGGGCCTCAGTTTTCCCAGCTCTAAAATATCTGAGCAACACCAGACATTTTTTTAGATTTCCAACCCTTCTGCTTTAGATTCCTGGGCTGCCTTGGTTATGCATTCTAACTTAGCAACCAGGAGGCTCCAAGGTCATTTCATACTTGATAAAATATCAGTTTTACTAATCCTCATCTGGGAGGAACTAACTGATCTAAACAATCTAAAATAGTGCCAGCCACTTATGATCCCTTAATACTGCCTAATCATAATGAGAATGTTTCAATATTTATAAATTAATATGGGGAGAAGTGTGACATTGTGTCTTAAAACACTCTGGTTCAATTAGCACAGGATCTCCAGTGCAATTAGCACAGTTTCCCCACTCCCAAAGGCTTTACTACAAAAAGTGCCTACTTCACATAGTAACTTCACTCTCAAAAACTAACACCTAAAAGCCACAATCTTGGTGTTGCAAGAATCCTAAGAAAACACAAGGTCAGCATTCTGTGTCACCACTACACCTCACCAAATCTGAGCTCTTATCTACCCAGAGATAGATACTCCTAGCTGCACCATCTGCCTAAAAAGACTCTTTTCTTCCCAGTTGCTGTCAGCTGACTTGTCTGTCCTCAGTGGGAGCCTTCAGGTTCAAGGCTCTGTCTGGGGACTTCATATACAGCCTTGACTATTATTCTGATGGATCTTTTTAATTCTCCCCACTTTGATCAAGTCAGTTTCCACAACAAACAAGACTCACCAGAAGCATTCCTGGGCTCACAAAGGCAAACACACTTGGCTTTGCATCACAGACATCAGAGGCCAGAATTCTTCTTCAGCTATTTTAACCTTGGCTGCATGAGTTTCCCAGTTAACACTTTTTACCTCCCTTCCCTGCAACCAGAGACGAGTTAGACCCCTCCAGGGAAATGCAATGGTTTCCAACCTTTAATTAAGTAAGGATCCAAGTGGCAGATGCAGTTCACACACACTGGAGCCAAGCCTTGGCTAGGAAGGAAGATCCTTTTGCTCCAAATGCTCTGCAGTTCAGTAAAAGTAACTTCAGCTAATAAAAATAGCTCTGTCTATTGAGGGTCAGCAGCCATTTTAACTATTTAAATATTATCTCATTTAATATCAATGAAATATTAAGTAGGTGAAATAGCTGAGTTAACTTCATAAATGAAGAAACCAAGGATGATAGAAGTTAAGCAATTTGTCCATGATTATACAGCTAGGCTGGAATGATGCTGGAGCTTAAACCTGGATCTGTCTGGCTTCAGAGGCAGGTCCTAACGTTAAGATGCTCAGCGTTACACTTTAGCACTAATTACGCTGTAGTAGAAAGACTTCTGAATTGAGAATAAGACCAGAGTTTAAGTCTGACTATGGCTGTCTACAGCAAATCAATTTTCTCTATGCCTTGATTTTTCTACCTCTAAATTAGGAATAGAATCAAGTTGTTTTTCCCCAAACCTCAGTCGTTCATTTGATTACTTTTGCCATATCATCATACCATTCATATTATTATTTCACAACTATTTTCTTTAAATCACTGTACTTTTTAAAAGCAAATAAAATATTTTAAAATTAAACCTTATTAAATTAAAACCCAAAATGACTTGCTCTAAATGGATGGTAATAAAAAAATAAAGATAAAGAAAAAAACAATGCCATTAAATTCTAGCTAGATACTCTTATCTGCCTAAGGCTGTCAGCCTTAGGCTAACCTTATGTTAAATTGGAAAATGTGCAAGTTGGTTAAAGACTCTGCAAGGTAGTTAGGGTATATTGAAGATATACCAAAAAACAAACTGAGGCTGGGCACGGTGGTATAAGCCCAGCACTTTGGGAGGCTGAGGCCAGCACTTTGGGAGGCTGAGGCAGGCAGGTTACGAGGTCGGATCACGAGATCAGGAGATTGAGACAATCCTGGCTAACACGGTGAAACCCAATCTCTACGAAAAATACAAAAAATTGGCCAAGCCTGGTGGCAGGGGCCTGTAGTCCCAGCTACTCGGGAAACTGAGGCAGAAGAATCGCTTGAACCAGGAGGTGGAGGTTGCAGTGAGCCTAGATCGCGCCACTGCACTCCAGCCTGGGCGACAGAGCGAGACTCTGTCTCAAAAAAAAAAAACAAAAAAAACTGAAAACTTTTCACTCAGTGTAACCAGGTGGAAAGAGGCACTAAAAGGAAATAACTTTTTCATTACTTTAGTCAATATTTTGTTTAACATCTTGTCTGTGTACTACCTCAAGGTATCTCACCTAACTTTTTTTGCATGCTACCAGTGGTGCCATCTCATATTTGACCAAAAGACATTGTAGAATTCTCTTTCAGCATTTCCAACTCTAAAATCCTTTGATTCTAATTAGAAAAGGTAATGTTAACGACTATTAAATTTGAAACTGAATTCACTAGGCCTCAACGAGTATTTTCTCACCTGTAGA
>NW_012104965.1:2445138-2447152 GCF_000951045.1 Mandrillus leucophaeus | reverse complement strand
TTTAAATATTATCTCATTTAATATCAATGAAATATTAAGTAGGTGAAATAGCTGAGTTAACTTCATAAATGAAGAAACCAAGGATGATAGAAGTTAAGCAATTTGTCCATGATTATACAGCTAGGCTGGAATGATGCTGGAGCTTAAACCTGGATCTGTCTGGCTTCAGAGGCAGGTCCTAACGTTAAGATGCTCAGTGTTACACTTTAGCACTAATTACGCTGTAGTAGAAAGACTTCTGAATTGAGAATAAGACCAGAGTTTAAGTCTGACTATGGCTATCTGCAGCAAATCAATTTTCTCTATGCCTTGATTTTTCTACCTCTAAATTAGGAATAGAATCAAGTTGTTTTCCCCCAAACCTCAGTCGTTCATTTGATTACTTTTGCCATATCATTATACCATTCATATTATTATTTCACAACTATTTTCTTTAAATCACTGTACTTTTTAAAAGCAAATAAAATATTTTAAAATTAAACCTTATTAAATTAAAACCCAAAATGACTTGCTCTAAATGGATGGTAATAAAAAAATAAAGATAAAGAAAAAAACAATGCCATTAAATTCTAGCTAGATACTCTTATCTGCCTAAGGCTGTCAGCCTTAGGCTAACCTTATGTTAAATTGGAAAATGTGCAAGTTGGTTAAAGACTCTGCAAGGTAGTTAGGGTATATTGAAGATATACCAAAAAACAAACTGAGGCTGGGCACGGTGGTATAAGCCCAGCACTTTGGGAGGCTGAGGCCAGCACTTTGGGAGGCTGAGGCAGGCAGGTTACGAGGTCGGATCACGAGATCAGGAGATTGAGACAATCCTGGCTAACACGGTGAAACCCAATCTCTACGAAAAATACAAAAAATTGGCCAAGCCTGGTGGCAGGGGCCTGTAGTCCCAGCTACTCGGGAAACTGAGGCAGAAGAATCGCTTGAACCAGGAGGTGGAGGTTGCAGTGAGCCTAGATCGCGCCACTGCACTCCAGCCTGGGCGACAGAGCGAGACTCTGTCTCAAAAAAAAAAAACAAAAAAAACTGAAAACTTTTCACTCAGTGTAACCAGGTGGAAAGAGGCACTAAAAGGAAATAACTTTTTCATTACTTTAGTCAATATTTTGTTTAACATCTTGTCTGTGTACTACCTCAAGGTATCTCACCTAACTTTTTTTGCATGCTACCAGTGGTGCCATCTCATATTTGACCAAAAGACATTGTAGAATTCTCTTTCAGCATTTCCAACTCTAAAATCCTTTGATTCTAATTAGAAAAGGTAATGTTAACGACTATTAAATTTGAAACTGAATTCACTAGGCCTCAACGAGTATTTTCTCACCTGTAGAAAAAGTAAAATAAGAACTTGACAATAAACTATCATTGCTATCAATTTATTTGAACAGAAAAAAAAAAAATGAAGACTCTTTCCTGAGCTGGTGTCTTCCAGGACTGCAAACCACACCATATAGCCCTATAGCCATGTGATAATTTTCCATATATACCATGGTGTGCACCATCAGGTTTACAAAACATGGTTGAAGCCCCTGAAGGTTCCTAATTCTCTCTCAGGTCAAAATTGTTTTCATGATAATACTAAGATGTTCCGGTCCTTAATTCTAATTTTCCAGAAGCTACCTAAAGTGAGATACTACAGATGGAATGCAGAAATAGATGTGAGAATCCACCTGTCTTCTATTGAGACAGACATTACAGAGCTTCACAAAATGTTAAACAATGCCACGATTCTCACTACATTTTTTTTGTTACTTTTTTTTTGTTTGGGAAACTATAGTTATTTTTCATAAAAATAACATATTGGCTGATGCAGTGGCTCATGCCTGTAATCCCAGCACTTTGGGAGGCCGAGGTGGGTGGGTCGCCTGAGGTCAAGTGTTCAAGACCAGCCTGGACAACGTGGTGAAACCCCATCTCTACTAAAACTACAAAAAAATTAGCTGGGCATGGAGGCAGGCACCTGTAATCCCAGCTACTTGAGAGGCTGAGGCAGGAGAATTGCTTGGAG
>NW_012104965.1:2418960-2444473 GCF_000951045.1 Mandrillus leucophaeus | reverse complement strand
GCTGCACCCATTAACTCGTCATTTCCATTAGGTATATCTCCTAACTCTATAGCTCCCCACTCCTCCCACCCCACGACAGGCCCCAGTGTGTGATGTTCCCCTTCCTGTGTCCAAGTGTTCTCATTGTTCAATTCCCACCTATGAGTGAGAACATGCGATGGTTTTCTGTCCTTGCGATAGTTTGCTCAGAATGATGGCTTCCAACTTCATCCATGTACCTAAAAAGGACATGAACTCATCTTTTTTATGGCTGCGTAGTATTCTATGGTATATCTGTGGCACATTTTCTTAATCCAGTCTATCATTGATGGACATTTTTTCCTCCATTTCAACCTTGGTGAATCTGACAATTATGTGTCTTGGAGTTGCTCTTCTGGAGGAGTATCTTTGTGGTGTTCTCTGTATTTCCTAAATTTGAATGCTGGCCTGCCTTGCTAGGGTGGGGAAGTTCTCCTGGATAATATCCTGCAGAGTGTTTTCCAACTTGATCCCATTCTCCCCGTCACTTTCAGGTATACCAATCAAACGTAGATTTGGCCTTTTCACATAGTCACATATTTCTTGGAGACACTGTTCATTTCTTTTTACTCTTTTTTCTCTAAACTTCTCTTCTCACTTCATTTCATTCATTTTGATCTTAAATCACTGATACCCTTTCTTCCACTTGATCGAATCTGCTACTGAAGCTTATGCATGCATCACATAGTTCTTGTGCCATGGTTTTCAGCTCTATCAGGTCATTTAAGGTCTTTTCTATGCTGTTTATTCTAGTTAGCCATTCGTCTAATCTTTTTTCAAGGTTTTTAGCTTCTTTGTGATGGGTTCAAACATCCTCCTTTAGCTTGGAGAAGTTTGTTATTACCAGTCGTCTAAAACCTTCTTCTCTCAACTCATCAAACTCATTCTCCATCCAACTTTGTTCCTTTACTGGCGTTCCTTTGGAGGAGAAGAGGCACTCTGATTTTTAGAATTTTCAGCTTTTCTGCTCTGGTTTCTCCCCATCTTTGTGGTTTTTTCTACCTTTGGTCTTTGATGATGGTGACCTACAGATGGGGTTTTGGTGTGGGTGTCCTTTCTGTTTATTACTTTTCCTTCTAACAGTCAGGACTCTTGGCTGCAGGTCTGTTGGAGTTTGCTGGAGGTCCACTCTGGATCCTGTTTGCCTGGGTATCACCAGCAGAGGCTACAGAACAGCAAATATTGCAGAACAGCACATGTTGCTGCCTGATCCTTCCTCTGGAAACTTAATCTCAGAGGGCAACCCGGCCGTATGAGGTGTTAGGCCCCTACTGGGAGGTGCGTCCAAGTTAGGCTACTCAGGGGTCAGGGACCCATTTGAGGAGGCCGTCTGTTCATTCTCAGATTTCAAACTCTGTGCTGGGAAAACCACTGCTCTCTTCAAAGCTGTCAGACAGGGACGTTTAAGTCTGCAGAAGTTTCTGCTGACTTTTGTTCAGTTATGCCCTGCCCCCAGAGGTGGAGTCTAGAGAGGCAGGCAGGCCTCCTTGAGGTACTATGGGCTCCACCGAGTTTGAGCTTCCTGGCCGCTTTGTTTACCTACTCAAGCCTCAGCAATGGTGGACACCCCTCCCCCATCCCCGCTGCTGCCTTGCAGTTTGATCTCAGACTGCTTTGCTAGCAGTGAGAGAGGCTCCGTGGGTGTGGGACCCTCCGAGCCAGGTGTGGGATATAATCTCCTGGTGTGCCATTTGCTAAGACCATTGGAAAAGCACAGTATTAGGGTGGGAATGTCCTGATTTTCCAGGTACCATCTGTCACAGCTTCCCTTGGCTAGGAAAGGGAATTCCCCGACCCCTTGCACTTCCTGGGTGAGGCGATGCCTTGCCCTACTTTGGCTCACACTCCATGGGCTGCACCCACTGTCTGACAAGCCCCAGTATGAATCCAGTACCTCAGTTGGAAATGCAGAAATCACCTGTCTTCTGTGTTGCTCATGCTGGGAGCTGGGCGCTGTAGCTCATGCCTATAATCCCGGCAATTTGGAAGGCCGAGGTGGGCAGATCACCTGAGGTCAGGAGTTCGAGACCTGCCTGGCCAACATGGTGAAACTCCATCTCTACTAAAAATATAAGAATTAGCCAGGCATGGTGGCAGGCACCTGTAATCCTAGCTACTCGGGAGGCTGAGGCAGGAGAATCACTTGAACCCAGGAGGCAGAGGTTGCAGTGAGCCAAGATGGTGCCACTGCACTCCAGCCTGGGCAACAAGAGTGAAATTTCATCTAAAAAAAAAAAAAGAGTGTAAAGATGTCCTGGCCAGGCATGGTGTCTCACGCCTGTAATCTCAGCATTTTGGGAGGCCAAGATGGGCAGATTGCTTGGACCTAGGAGTTTGAGACCAGACTGGGCAACATGATGAAACCCAGTCTGTACAAAAAATGCAAAAATTAGCTGGGCATGGTGGTGCATACCTGTAGTCTCAGTGACTCCTGGGGAGGCTGAGAAGGGAGGATCACCTGAGACTGGGAGATTGAAGTCACAGTGAGCCATAATTGCACCACTGCACTCCAGTCTGGGCAACAGAGTGAGACCCGGTCTCAGGAAAAAAAAAAAAAAGATTATGCCCCGAGGCCAAATATCGGAGCATGTCTGAGGCTATTACCAATGGCAGATCTAGAATATATCAGCTAGAATATGAAAGAGAACTACCATGATAAGAGTAGGAAAAACTACACAGTTAACAATTAATTGATTATTACATTTAGTAATAATGAATAGTATTTCTAAAATGATCAACTTAGTGGTATCATCTGTGAACATTACAAAGAAAAATTGTGAAATTAAGAGAAAATATAGCAACCAGAAAAATGTTAACATTATATTTATATCAACAGAAGCAGAATGTTGGATTCTGAACACTCTGACAACAGCAATGTAAAATATCTCTGTTTGTGTTGGGGCCTGGAAAGGTACGTGGAAAATGGAAACTTTTGTTGGGAAGTTTACAAAGGAAAATTTTTTCTTTTATAAATGATGTTTAGTGGTGTCCACCAATTACTTTATAATCACTATTAGATGGTAGCTAAAATTTAATTTTTTTGTGTTGTCAAGAAACTGCCAAAAGGTTGGGACACTATAGTCATGAATCTCTGATCACACACCTGATTAAATCAACAAGTTGGACCAATATAGCTTAGCAATTTTACTAGCTGAATCCTATCAACTCTGTGGCTACAAATTGGTTGTGACTATCAGCTGAGACCATGGCCAAAAAATATAATTGTCAATTAGTGTGTTTCGTATAGATAAGGCCAAAGAGTATCCCACCTACATTAATGTCTCAAGCTCATTTTGATTCTGGGAGCTCAATTTACAAAGAGAATTAACATTTCTCTTTATTTTAAGTGGTTTCTATGGATACCTTCTATGCAGCATTTCATTCACATCTATCCAATTTAAGCTTCTCATTTTAATTTAAATACACTTTCTATTCCTCCAGATCTGTATATGATACACACAGTTCATTTACTGAAAATAATCTATAAAAAGCATTTATGCACATGAAATTTTAAATTAATACATTCAAAGGTTTAAAGAGAAGAAAGAAACTCCTACTAGACAGAAATTCATAATCTCAGATTTGGAAGTCTATTTTTATTTCCATAATAATCACTCAAATCCTGACTTGTAAAGAATCATATTTTCTGGTTTCGACATTTTTTGTCATTACTAGGTTCTCTTTTCCTGATCTTATTTATTTTGTTTTATTGGAGTTTTCTTGCTTGTCAGAGTTGGGAATAAAACTTTTTGGAGCCAAGTATGGTGGCTCACATCTGTAATCCCAGCACTTTAGGAGACCAAGACAGGAGGCTTGCTTGAGGCCAGGAGCTCAAGACCAGCCTGGGCAACAAAGCGAAATCTTGTCTCTACAAAATATAAAAATAAAGTTAGCTTGGCAAGATATTGCACACTTATAGTCCTAGCTTCTTGGGAGGCTGAGGCTGGAGAACTGCTTGAGTCCCGGGAATGAAAGGCTGCAGTGAGCAATGAGCCTGCCACTGCACACTAGCCTGGGTGACAGAGGCGGTCCCTGTCTCTAAAACCTTTCTGGTTTCTACTGCATTTCAAAGTCAACAATAAAATTTAATTGATTACTCCGGTTTCTACTTAGTGTAAAAAAATTGAGAAAAAAGTATTTTTAAAAGAATAAATCTCAGAAATAATATTGCTGGTGTTTGCTAATGTAATAAAAACTTTTTATTTGTAAAAACTTTTTTTTTTCCCCAAGAAAGCCTATAATACCTAAATTTGTTAGAGAAGAGATCAGATGCCATCTCCAGCTAAAAGTCTTTCATTTTTTTTATCTACTGTGCAAACTTTATACACCTCAGCCTAGAAACTTAGGCGTTCCATGTTGTGGTTCCAGACTCCTACCAACTTTATCTACCATCCCGCCCTGCACAGACCCACAATGCAGCCAAACAGGCCTAGTGAGTTCTCAGAGTCCCCTTGCTGACCTCTGGCCCTTGACTCCCCATTCTCTCCCCACTTGAAATATCTCCTCAGGCCTCCAATGTCTGTTTACTGAATGTGATTCAGGCCCTGTAGTTGAAGTACTGTTGTTACTCCTTACAGCACACTGTGCTTCTTAAGATTCAAGTGTGTGTTTTCTTTATTCTCTACTTCTAAACAAAAGCTCCTGTACTTTTTTTTTTTTTTTCTAATATATAGAGGTTCACTCTGTGACCCAGGCTGGAGTGCAATGGCACAATCTTGGCTCACTGCAGCCTCAAACTCCTGAGCTCAAGGGATCCTCCCATCTCAGCTTTCTGAGTAGCTGGAACCACAGGCATGTGCCACCACACCTGGCTTATTTTATTTTATTTTAAATAAGTAATATGTATGTACAACAATTACACAATTCAGAAAGCACCAATGCAAAGGTTATGCAAGGAAATGTCTCTTTCCCACCCTTCTCACCCAGTTCTCCTCCCCAGAGGCTCCCAGTGTTGCCAATTCCTTGTGTATTCTCTGCCGCATGAGAGAGAGAGTGTGTGTATTAACACAAATGGCAACACATTTTCATGTCATTCTGCAGGGCAGACATACAATAATCTTGGGCAGGTTGTATCACACACAAGAGTGTCCAGTAGAAAGTGGGTAAGGGTTAAAACCCACCCCATGTTCCTCTTGTCAAGCTGTATTCTCTGTGGGCTTGCTATTGTAAGGCAGAAAACGTGACATCTTTTCCTTACCCATCCCAAGGTTCATGGCTAAGACCCCTATAACAAAGACAGAGTAATAAGAGAAAGGCATATAAATGTATTTAGTATGAGTTTTATGTGACACAGAAGCCTTTGTAAATGAAGACTCAAAGAAATGAGGGGATTTGTTTGTGTCTTTTTGTGGACAATTATGCAGAAGTATGATTGGAGGACAAAAGGGTGTGATCTAATGGCAATAAACTGGGAGGAATATAGCAAGGTCGGTTTGTTCAGTTTCTTTTTGGTGTCCCCTGATGACATTCTTTCTCTCTGGGGGCATAGGAGTGGACACCTATCACATGAGGGTGTTCAGGGAAGAAGAAATAAAGACAGAGAGAACCTTCTTCAGGGGAGAAAGGCCAGAGGAAGGTGAGGGTGGGCTTCCTGTTTCTGCTGTTTTCTCAAATGCCAAGGTGCTATATTTTGGGGTATCATGTCCTGAACCCTGTCACTAGTTACATCCTAGATACATCCTAAAGAAAAAGGGCTTTCTTCAAATTTCCACAAATACATCCTAGAGACTAGCAGTCAATGGTGCTACTGCATATTTTTATTTCATTTAAAAATTTCATTTTCTTTTAAAATATCTGTTTTCTTCATTTTGCACTATTATAAGAAAGGACTTGAATTGCAAATTCATGTTGGGAAAAAGATTAATCTGCAAAACATATTTTCAAGCACTAGCCTGTTTTTTAGAGACTTGCCAATTTGCAAGTCATCGGTGAACATACTAAGTGGTGGATATTATTGTTTCAAATGAAATCCCTGTGAACTTCTCAGAAGTCATAAAAATATTATCAAAAATTATATTTATAATGGTTATAATTTTTGAAGCAATAATTTTCAGAACTTTGACTAGGCTAAGTTATTAAGAGTTTATTAAACCTTTAAAAAAGTTTTATTGCAATAATTACACCTTCCTTCTTTTCCTCAAATAAGTCTAAGACACTAAAAAAATTTTTAAGTATTGTTTCCATACCCTGAGGGCTCACTGGGTGTCAGTTGCAGAATGTGTCAAAATTCCAGGCTGTTTTAGTTCTAGAAAGAATTCATCTTTAATGCTTCTCACTCCAGGGGTCCCCTTTTGATGTGTTTCTGCCCTCATTTTCCAAGAGTTAAATCTATACCTGTGTTTCTTCTCAGAAAATTCATCATTCTACTTTATAGCTTGAGATTTGCAGGCCAAGATCGCAGCTTCTGGAAATAAGAAATCAGAAATTCATTCTTATATCCAATCACCTATTTGTATTTGTTTAAAATAAAGCTATCCAGGTTATAGACCTGAGATTCATTCCTCTAAGAATTTTATTTCAAGTGACCCTGTCATTCTTGCTGGACATGATGCATTGAGGTCAGAACCTCTAGAAGACAAAAAGACATTTCCTCATGGCCTATAAGGTAGGTATATGAGGATTTGTAATGCCAGAGACATTTAGCATTTACTCCTATTCTATGACCTTAAAAAAAAAAAAACTAAACTTTTAGATATTTTTTTACACATTTTCAATGAGTATCTTTGTTGTTTTTTGTTTTGTTTGTTTGTTTTAGAAAAAGGGTCTCTCTATGTTGCCCAGGCTGGAGTACAGTGGCTATTTACAGGTGTAATTATTGTGCATTATGGACTCGAATTCCTGGGCTCAAGCCATCCTCCTGCCTCAGCCTCCCAAGTAGCTGGAACTACAGGTGCATGCCACCACACACAGCTTTCAATGAGTTATTATTGCTAGTTAAGTCATGATTCAGGGTCCCAGGATAGGGATCACTATGTACTCAGGTCCCTCTTTACCACCCTGGGAGAAGAACAAAGGACAGAGGAGAGGTGGGGTGGAGCAAGCTCAGATCTTCCCAGGAAACATGCCTTCTGCCTGGTACTTGTCTCAGGCTAAGACCCAGAATATAGGGCAGAGAGTCTTGTCCACAAGTACCATTCACACACAGAGACATCAACCCCTTTAGCAGTCATTGCCTTCTGGCAGCAGTGGAAGTCCAGGTAGGTCTACCAGTAGTTCCTGGTCTAGTTCTGGCTGAGGAAGTTGCTGCCATAAGGGGCAGTCCTATAGTTCTTGATTTGGTCTCCATGTCTTCCGCCACGGTGTTGACTCCTAAAAACTCCCCTGACACAACACGTAGTTCCACGTGGCCCTCCAAAAAAGACCAACTTTTAGATTTTTAATATAAAAATCAAGTAATGTGTCAATTATCATTTACCACCCCAGTGCTGACCTTCATATCAATTCTTCAAACAGTTTACCTCTGACCTCAGGCTCAAGGAAGAGTGAGCATGAGATGATGATGATGATGATGATGATGATGATGATGATAATGATGTCGCTAGGGTTCAGAAATCATACCCCAAAATAAAGGCTCAGAAGGAAGGTTCATCTCTGACCTTCTCCTGTCCTTCTGTCTCTTCTGTCATTCTCCCCAAGGTAAGCCGTAGAAACTATATTCCTCTTCCCCAAGGCGAGTCATAGACACAAAAACCCCTTTTCCCCAAAGCCAGCCATAATACCTAAAAATATTACTCTAACCTTCCCCCACCTTTTTGTGTAAGAACTAGCCATAAAAAATCTCTTCAGCCCTTCTTGTTAGATTGTAGGTCATAAGACTCCCAGCCAGAAAGAATTCTGCCCTGTATGCAGAAGGAATGAATGCTGCACAGTAAGGCTAAGAAGAATCTGAATCGATAGCCCTTGCTGGGTTTCCCTACTCTGTCTATTGCCATCAGTTCATACACATTTTGTCCAATCACATTTCTACACAGCTGTTCCCACTTCTTATAACCTAAATATAAAAATGAACAGTTTTCCTTTTCTCTTTTGGTCTTCATTCTGAAGGCTCCTGTGTCATGTAGAATTAGAATTAAATTATTTTATTTATTATTATTTTTGTTTTTGAGACAAAGTCTTGCTCTGTTGTCAGGCTGGAATATAGTGGCGCGATCTCTGCTCACTACAACCTCTGCCTCCGGGGTTCAAGTGATTCTCCTGCCTCCTGAGTAACTGGGATTACATGCACTGTGCCACCATGCCCGGCTAATTTTGTGTATTTTTAGTAGAGATGGGGTTTCACCGTGTTAGCTAGTCTGTTCTTGAACTTCTGACCTCAGGTGATCCACCTGCCTCGGCCTCCCAAAGTGCTGGGTCACCGCGCCTGGCCAGGTTTAAATAATTGTATTATGCTTTTCTCTTGTTAACCTTTCATTATAAGGGTGACAGCTTGTGATATGGAGGAAAGAGATCACCCTCTTTCTTTCCCTACAGTGATGATAATGATGACAATGATAATGACTGGAAGAAGAAGGAGCTATAAACGTAATGGTTGCTTTTTCAGATCTCTAAATGCCAGGGAGTCAAAAGAGCCCTGTCAAAACATCCTGCTTCATATAAGGTAAGAGATATTCCTGGCATCATGTTCACAAAGTAGTAATAAGTATTCAGACATTTTTGCCTTTCTCTGTATTAAGGGAGTCTAAAACATTTTATTGTGGCATAAAAGTTGTTTTGAGTTAAAAACATTTAAGAATGTGCTTTTTTTCCTTCATTATCTGCCTAAGAGTAGAGCCTCCCATTAGAAGTCAAGATAACGAAACTGTCATTGTAAATCCCCTCTTTGGTAGCAACCAGGGAAGACTGACTCTCTTCTCAGACACTAGACGTCAGCTCCCTACCCAAACAAACAGACATTGTCACACAACTATGGTGTCTCCCATCTATCCTCCTGTAGAAGAGGAAAGGTGTAATACCTTTCCTTACCCGTCGAAAGGATCATGGCCAACACTCCTATTACAAAAGACAAGAAAACAAGAGAAAAGCATGACAAATATATTTAACCAAAGTTTTATGTGACACGGGAGCCTTGAGACATAAAAAGCCAAAGACCCAGGGAAAATTGTCTATTTTTATGCTTAGGTTTGATGAAGAACTGACAGTCATATAGAAATGTGATTAGACAAAAAGGTATGATCTAATGCTAATAGACTGACAGGGGAAACCCAGTCAGGCCTGCCTTTCTGTTCAGATTCTTCTCGGCCTCCCTATGTAACATTCTTTCCTCCTGGGTATGGGACTGGACTCCTCTGGAATGAGATTCTTCAAGGCAGAAGGAGAAGAGTGGCCTTTCTAGGTTTTATGGTGTGCTTGGAGGAAGAGGAATTCTGGTTTCTACAACCCACCTTGGGGAAGAGGAATTCTGGTTTCTATGACTCACTTACTTAGGGGAAGGAAAAAAGACAGGAGATAGGAGGGTAGGAAGAGGTCAGAGAAACCCTGTTTCTGAGGTCCTTCTAATGTCCTTCAGTTCAAAGTACTCAGCATGCCAAGGTGCCATACTTTGGGGTATCATGTTCTGAGCCCAACACTCCTAAGGGCCCATTTATCTTTCCTAAAAGTCATTTGTTTTCCCGTAAGTACCCTTCTTCTCCTGTTAAGATAGTATACACGCTCCAAATTCTATTAACAACTGCCTCCTTGAGTGGTTATGAATGCCCACATACAATTGATATATGTGAACAAAAACCTGTCTTTTGGCTTGCTAATCTGTCTTTTGTCAGTTTAATATGCAGACCCTCAAGCACTAACCATAAGACGGTAGAGAAAAAGCAATGGTAGAGAAAAAGCTTTTTTCTCTCCAACAGCATCATCTCCTTCTGGGAAAATAAGACTCACCCTTCAAGACCCAGCTCAATGCTGCATTTTTCCTTCAATAGGAAGTGTTCTGTCCTTCTTCCAACCTTCTGAGAAATTTGCTGATATCTCTTTTAGAGCATTTCCCTCATATATCTTACAACAATGTATCATTTGTTTCCTCTGTCATATTCTAATATATATGTGTATATACATATATATATATGTTTGGTTTTTTTTTTTTTTTAAACAGAGTCTTGTTTTGTTGCCAGGCTGCAGTGCAGTAGCACGATCTTGGCTCACTGCAACCTCTGACTCCCTGGTTCAAGCGATTCTTCCGCCTCAGCCTCCCAAGTAGTTGGGATTATAGGCACATACCACCATGCCCAACTAATTTTTGGTATTTTTAGTAGAGATGGAGTTTCACCATGTTGGCCAGGATGGTCTTCATCTCCTGACCTCATGATCTGCCCACTTTGGCCTCCCAAAGTGCTGGGATTGCAGGTGTGAGCCACCGCTCCCGGCCTACGTTTTTTTTTTTTTTTTTTTTTGAAATGGGGTCTCATTCTGTCACTCAGACTGGAGTGCAGTGGCGCAGTCTTGGCTCACTGAAACCTCTGCCTCCTGAGCTCAAGCAATTCTCTTGCCTCAACCTCTGAGTAGCTAGGATTATAGGCACCCACCACCACACCTGACTAATTTTTGTATTTTTAGTAGAGACAGGGTTTCACCATGTTGGCCAGGCTGGTCTTGACCTCCTGACCTCAAATGATCTTCCCGCTTTGGTCTCTCAAAGTGCTGGGATTACAGGCATGAGCCACCGTGCCTGGCCTAATATACATGTTTTAAAGACAAAGACTGGTTCTATGCCACATTTCAGTTTTCAGTAATACTAGGAATAGTACTTTGTATATCTAGTAGACTCCTGGTAAATATTCAGTGAAAGAATATGGCCTGGAAGAAAGAAATGAAATGTGTCTGTTGGTCTCAGTATCAGGAGTCCGAATAGTTCCTAAGCCGGTGGTAGTCACTTCTTAGCTATTACTTTGGCCGAGTCCCTTTTCATTCTCAGCCTCAGCTTCCTCATTTGCAAAATGAGAATAATAGCACCTCTGTGGAAACTTTCATTTTCATGGTGATTAGATGAGCCATCTCACTTAAACATCTAGCAGAATGTTTGGGACATCAAAGACATTCTATAAAGTTAGTTACTCTCTGCTTCCTTCACACCTAAGAGGGCCTGGACTTTGAGGAAACTCAGTAGTCTTCACGTCTTCATCCTATCTGAATATCACTTTCAGGAGCTTGCCTCCCTTTCTCTTGCCCAGGTTTAAATTGCCCCAAATAAGAACCTGTCTTAACAGACAACATAGGTGGGACAAATCCCTTCTACAGCCGTAGAGAGCCAAAAATCCAGGACTTCTGGAAGCTTCCCTGGTCTTCCAGGCATACTGTTAGATCAACTTGTCAGCTCACCATTACCTGTGTCAGTTGAGAGAGGGAGGTTAGAATGGTGGTGGTGGTGGTGGAGGGGGCTTAGTTGATAGAATTGAGCTTAGGAGATGAATGGGGATAGGTGAGGTGGCCACATAACATGCCTAGGCCAAGAGAAAGGAGGGCTTTGGTAATGAGAACATTGTCTTCATGTGGTGTTCCTCTGGGAATATATATACATTTGTGTGATTTTGTTCTCTGTGTGAATCTGTATGTCTGTTCTTATGTGTATAGGAGAATCACCCAAAAGAAATCCATCCCTCTATCCATCCATCCATTCATTCATCCATCCATCCATCCATCCATCCATCCATCCATCCATCCATCCATGCTTCCATTCATGTATTCATTCAGTCATCCATTTGTTTTATTTAAATTAAAAGAGATTTCCAACCATTTATTCATCCATCCATTTATTCATTCAGTCATCTCTTCATTTCATTCACATTAAAAGAGCTTTTTTAAATGCTTCAGGTGCTAAAGAAAAAAAGTTAAATAAAATATCCTCTACCTGTAAGGAGTCTGACTACAATCTGTTTGCAGTTTGTTGGAAACAGACAAGTAAGTATTTTACAAGTACCGTTCTAAGATAGAGGTTAGCACAAGGTGCTAGGAAAGAGACCAAGGAAAGAACGCCAGAAAAATAAGTACTAAGTTGGGCTTTTTGGTTTTGTTTTATTTCTCCTTCGCATGTCCCAAAAATACATTTAGCTCCATATATTCCCCATCCCACCTCCTTCCACCCCAGAGTTTGTTTAAGGAGATGTTTTTCTTTTGACTTGCGCTGAAAACCCAGTGCCACAGCATTCCCTCTCTAGAGGCCACTCTTCTCCACCAATTTCAATCAAATCAAATCAAATGCAACTTTTAGTTATATCACTTCCCCTTGTTAGTTGTGGGAACCTATGAACTCTTTGAGGCACCAGCACAGTTTCTTAGAATATAGAAAAGGCTCAATAAACATTTTCTGAATAGTGAGCAAGTGAATGAAAGAATGAAGTTCTCTACCTGTGCAGGTCTCATCTGTCACATGGAGACCCCTCCTCTGGATTCTCAGGGTCATGAGAGCAACCTGACACTGGGTCTGGCCATCCAGAAGCACTTAAAACGTGATAGATAATAGTGTAATTAGTTACTATCATCTATAATTACTATTTAGTGGGTGGCTCCAAAATATTTAAAATATATATATTTTTTGCTTTTAGAGTAGATGGGTTGGGGGAGGTGGGCAATGGAGAGAGAGAACACTTTCAGGCCATAATGAAGACCATGTGAGACACTCCACAGTTGTTTTTCAGACCTCTGCAGGAGCACCATGCTCTCAGCCACATTCCAAGATCTAAGGGTTACCCCCCAGGAGGGAACATGCCATTCCCAGCAGAGTCCATTATCTTGCAACCTGTTATCTAAACAGATTGTCTCCTTGGCTCCATTAGATGAGCTGATAAGCATACCTGAGGCTCCTGGGGTGCTCTGCCATTTACATAAGATCCCAGTCCCTTGGGCCACTGCCTAGTGCCTAAAGAACCCAAGGGTTGTCTCTCTCAGGACTCAAGACTTTCACTCCTTTGCCTCCTCAGCATTTGCCAGTCACAGAATTCTCCACTACCAGGACACTTGGCAAACCAAGTGTCCAGACCAGTGTGATTCCCAGCTCTAATCCTAAACCAGTAGCTTACGTCTTCCTTTGCTGAGACCTACTTTGAAAGCCAAATGGACTGAGTTATCTGCAAATAATTCCAATGCCACCATGAGACTTGGGGTTTATTTTATTTTATTAGAAACGGGCTCTTGTTATGTTGTCCAAGCTGACATGGAATTCCTGGGCTCAAGTGATTCTCCCACCTCAGCCTCTCGAGTAGCTGAGTAGTTGGAACTACAGGTGCATGTCATCACACCTGGCTTTTAGGATTTGTTTTTATAGGAGAAGTGAGTTATCCATTAGCATTTGTGAGACATATCTGGAATGTCACCTCAAGTATGAGGACTGACTTAACTCACTCCAGCTACCTGGATTTTCATTTTGAAAAACTAATGTCTAGGCCTGGAGCTACAGTTTTGCTCCCAGTTAAAAAATGTCTGGCATATAATAGGTGCATAAGAAATGTTGTTCCAATTAATGGAGAAAATGTCGGTTTGGCCTTAACCTGAAAGAAATGTTTACCTTGTTTGGGTAAAGACTTGTGAATCTGGAGATGGCTGGTCCCTCAGGCTATCCATTCAGAAAGAACATCACTCAGAAAATCATACCAGGCAGTCAGTAGGCACTTTCAAAAACTTCATTAAGGTAGGACTGGGAGTATAGAAGGAACAAAGGGAGCGTGTGTGTGTGTGATATATATATATATAGCATAATTTTAAATTTTATACACTAAAGATAGAACATAAATATGACAAAATACTAACATGAATGAACTCTTCATGTTATGGAAATACATACTATGTCTGTTCTTTTCTATATTCTATCTTTTTTATTGTTGTTTATAAGGGACAGGGTCTTGCTCTGTCACCAACTGGAGTGCAGTGGTGTGATTATATCTCACTATAACCTGGAACCCCTGGACTCAAGGGATTCCTTGAGGCAGGGATCACCTTGGCCTCCCAAAATACTGGAATTACAGGTGTGAGCTGCCACCCCCACCCACATATTCTATTTCTAGCTACTCTATATATTCTATTTTTCAAAATTATTGAAGTTTTTTTTTGTTTTTTGTTTTTTTTTTCAAGATGGAATCTCACTGTTGCCCAGGCTGGAGTGCAGTGGCATGATCTTGGCTCACTGTAGCCTCCACTTCCCAGGTTCAAGTGATTCTTCTGCCTCAGCCTCCTGAGTATCTGGGAATACAGGTGTGTACCACCACACCCAGCTAATCCTTGTATTTCTTTAGTAGAATTGGGGTTTCACCATGTTGGCCAGGCTCAAACTCCAGATCTCAAGTGATCCTACCAACTCGGTCTCCCAAAGTGCGGAAATTATGATCATGAGCCACTGCACCCTGCCCACGGTTTTTGTTTGTTTGTTTGTTTGTTTGTTTAAGTATGTTGCAAGGATTTGATCACCTAGAGAATGTATATTAAAGGGAACCAGAGCTCTTTCACAAAGGCAGAGTGGCTTCTGCTCCTATCTTTTTCAAAATGTAGACTTGGTCCTATATCCCTCACAACAACATGAAATGCTCGATATTACAGTAGTCATTTTGCAGTTGAAAAAAATGAGGCATTGAGACATTAATTAACCAGCTCAAGATGTTACAGAGCTATCTGACTGAACTGGGCTTCAACACAAGCAGCCTGTCTTCAGAACCCTCCCCTTTAATCATTGTCATGATGAACCAGAACCACCTGTAACAGAGAATGGAGCCGCAAGAATAGCTATCTTCTGCCTCTTTCCTGGAGCCAAAAACTGATCTGGAGAACTTCATGCTCCTTCTAAGGCCATGTTATCTCAACCTTTTTTCCTGCTTTTATCCCTACTCTCTGCCCATTAAGTAGCCTTTTTAGATCTTTTCTGATCATTCATTCCCCATGAAATTTTAATACCACGTATATGCCTTATATCTGTTTACGTACGATGAAGGGCCACAAAACATTTTTATATTTAAGATTTCTTTTAACCTTCCTAAGAACCAACTTTCACCTTCTTGGCTGCAACATTGTCCCCTCTAAGAATGTGTGTTCTGGCCGGGCGTGGTGGCTCACACCTGTAATCCCAGCACTTTGGGAGGCCAAGCCGGGCGGATCACGAGGTCAGAAGATCGAGACCATCCTGGCTAACATGGTGAAACCCCGTCTCTACTAAAAATACAAAAAAATTAGCCGGGCATGGTGGCGGGCACCTGTAGTCCCAACTACTCAGGAGGCTGAGGCAGGAGAATGGCATGAACTCGGGAGGCAGAGTTTGCAGTGAGCCGAGATCATGCCACTGCACTCCAGCCTGTGCAACAGAGTGAGACTCTGTCTCAAAAAAAAAAAAAAAAAAGAATGTGTGTTTTGAGGAAACCAATATTGAAGATTTCCATAAGACCTTTTATATTGCCATTGTTTATTCATATGTCACAAATATATGGTGTGAAACAAAAATCTCCCATATAGGCTCCCACAGAAAATATAGTAATGGAAGAATTTTGGTTCTTTCTCCCAGGCTTCTGAGGTTGTGTCTGAGGAGTGACCACTGGGGTGTTCATGAGGGGGTGGAGAGTGAGTAACACCAGAGTAACTGCCTCAGAGCTGGAGACTCCTGTTGTCCTTATTATACAGAGCCAGTTTTCAATTACGTGGGCTAATGAGGTCCAGCAGTAAGATGGGTAATTGAAATCCACAAAGAACTCCCAAACCTCATTTAGAAAGCTGTTTCAAGCGCCTCTTAAGCCTGTGAACCAGACTAGGCTAACTGTTCATCATCTTCTTCAATCTGTAAGAACCAGACTGGGATGACTGTTGATCTTCCATTGTTTCCAGCCTCAAATGGAGAAGGAATAACGATTGGGCCTGTTCACCTTGCATGTTTTTACTCAGGGCATTCTGTGGACCAAGCACCTTGTTGACCCCATTCACAGAGGTATCTAGTATGTACCCACAGGCTGTGTATGTGGTAGGTATCGTCCTTCCTGTTTTGAAGATGTGCAACGGACTGATGCAAAGTGTTGCCAGTAGGAAGTAGCACAGTCAGGGTTCAAAATCCAGTGGTTCTAATTCCAAGTACATTCCTTCATGGTATCTTCAAAGCCTTATGAAAAAGCTGGAAAGACCTGGGAAATGTTCAATTCAATTGGATCCAGTGCAATTTGAATTGTTAATCAATTTAAATGTTCATCATTTGAGCTTTAAAGGTAGGCAAACTGGTTTTCTTACTTTCTAACCAGGTGTCCGTAAGAAAGTTCCTTAATGGCCCTTGCATGTTGTTCAGAATTCTAATTAGTAAAACTGTGTTGTCATGAAGATTAAATGACGTAATGTTATCAAGCACCTAGTATATCATCTGCATCAAAATATCCTGTTTGCTACTCCATCCATCAGTTTGGTCCTTGTATCATTTCTTTGGTTTTTCCCCTTGTGACCTTATTGTTTCCTGGTATTTTAAAATATCTATCTGGCCTTCATAGCTGAATTGTAAGAACTTCAGGATTAGGAGCTGTTCTCATAAAGATGGTTCTCAAATTTCCAAATTTGTATCTTTTGTTTTTGTTTTTGAGATGGAGTCTCGCTCTATTGCCCAGGCTGGAGTGTAGTGGCATAATACCGACTCACTGCAACCTCTGCCTCCTGGGTTCAAGCGATTCTCCTGCCTCAGCCTCCTGAGTAGCAAGGATTATAAGCACCCGCCACCACACCCAGCTAATTTTTGTAATTTTTGTAGAGACAGGGTTTTACCATGTTGGTCAGGCTGGTCTCGAACTCCTGACCTCATGATTCACTTGCCTCAGCCTCCCAAAGTGCTGGGATTACAGGCGTGAGCCACTGTGCCCTGCTTCAACTTTGTATCTTTTTAATGTGTGAAATCTTATACATTGCACATTGACACTCACTAAACTAGTAACAATTTCCACATATCACCCAGTGAGCATGAATTTGAACTCTCAACTAGTGCTGCCTTTGGCCAGGATTCGTGGGTTCAATTATGCAGCAATTTTTGCTTGTTCTATTATTTGAATAGCTACTTGCATTTGCCCTTCTAATGTGTGAAAAGCCATAACAAAAAATTGATTGTGACATAATAAAAGATAACCCCTAAATGGCAGATCTACATCTCAAATAGATGATTATTGGACTTAAGCTGACATTTGTGTTCAACTGTGAAGGGTAAGAATAAAATTAAGGGTCATGCATGAAGCATTGGCAGTCTGTCTTCTCAGGGTCAGCCTAAGAGGAGAGAAGTAGTGGTGGGGACATGAAGAACACTTTAGATTTTTAATTGTGAATCTGCATAAAAATCATTGACAGAGAAGTTCAAGGGCTTAAAGAGACATCACCAAGGGTAAAGCTCATACAGATTTCTCAATTAAGTAGAGATTGGCAGAGGTCCATTTTTCTTTAACAACAATATTTTAAAAAACTAATACCGGGAGGCCGAGACGGGCAGATCACGAGTTCAGGAAATTGAGACCATCCTGGCTAACACGGTGAAACCCCGTCTCTACTAAAAATACAAAAAACTAGGCGGGCGAGGTGGCGGGCGCCTATAGTCCCAGCTACTCAGGAGGCTGAGGCAGGAGAATGGCATAAACCCGGGAGGTGGAGCTTGCAGTGAGCTGAGATACGGCCACTGCACTCAAGCCTGGGTGACAGAGCGAGACTCCAAAAAAAAAAAAAAAAAACTAATACCATGACATGAAATCATCACTGTAAGTTCCTGCTCAGTCTCTGCACAACAACATTAGCAAATTCTTCTTCCCACAGTAAAATGATTTGGTTGTTTTGTTTACTAAATGTCACTTTTACGGAGTAAGTTCTGCGAGGGCAGGAATATCTGTTTTGTTCAGAGATGTGGTCTAAGTACACGGATCAGCACCTGGCATGGAGTAATCGCTGAATAAGTATTTACTGAATGGAATTCAAGTAAACTGAAGTTTAAATAAGATATTACTTTGTAAAATTATCTGTTATACATCTGATGAGAGGTTAATATTCAAAATATGTAAGAAACTCAACTCAATAGTAAGAAAACAGTCTAATATAGAAATGGGTAAATGGTTTGAATAGATATTTCTCAAAATAAGACACATAAGTGGCCAACAAGTATATAAAAAATGTTCAGGATCACTAATCAACAGAGAAATGCAAATTAAAACCATAGTGAGAGAGATCACCTCGCAGCTATCAGAATGGCTATTGCAAAGATGAAAGATAACATGTTGGCAAGGATGGGGAAAAAAGGAAACCCTTATACACTGCTTGTGGGAATGTAAATTAGAACACTCATTATGAAAAAACAGTATGGAGGTTCTTCAAAAAATTGAAAATAGACCCCATGATATGATCCAGCAATCTCACTACTGAGTATATATCTAAAGGAAATGAAATCAGTATGTGCAATAGAAGAGACAGCTGCACTTCCACATTCATTGAAGCACTGTTCACAACAGTTAAGATTTGGAATCAACCCAAGTGTCCAGCAATGAATGAATGAATAAAGAAAGTGTGGTATATGTACACAATGGAATATTATTTAGTCTTTAAAAGGAAGGAAATTGTGTCATTTGTGACAACATGAATGAGCCTGAAAGACGTTCTGTTAAGTGAAATAAGCCAGGCACAGAAAGACACATACCACATGATCTCACATATGGAATCTAAAGAAGTTGAACTCAGAGAGGTGGAGAGTAGAATGGTGGTTACCAGGGGCTAGAGAGGGTAGGGTTCTTAGGAAAATGTTGATCAAAAGATACAAAATTTCTGTTAAATAAGTTCAAATTAGTTAAAATAAGTTCAACAGCTCTATTTTACAACATGGTGACTATACCTAATTAAAAATTTACAAAATTATTTGCTGCCAGGCACGGTGTCTCATGCCTGTAAACCCAGGACTTTGGGAGGCTGAGGCGGGCAGATCACAAGATCAGGAGTTCGAGACCAGCCTGGCTAACATAGTGAAACTCCATCTCTACTAGAAGTACAAAAAATTAGCCGGGGGTGGTGGCAGGTGTCTGTAATCCCAGCTACTCAGGAGGCTGAGGCAGGAGAATCACTTGAACCCGGGAGATGGAGGTTGCCGTGAGCCGAGATAGTGCCGCTGCACTCCAGCCCGAGTGACAGAGCAAGACTCCGTCTCAAAAAAAAAAAAAAAAATTGCTATATTCAATTTTTTTCTATGTTTAATAATTATGTGATCCTTCTATAACCTAGGGGTTTAAGAAAATCTTAAATAGATAATATGATTAGGATTTTATTATTTAGCTCTCACGGTTTCAGAAAAGTTGAGTACCAAGTTAGACTCTGTCATGCATTAGGCATATAACCTTGATCAAGTTACTAAACCTCCCAGAGCCTGATTTAAGATAGATAAATAGTAACATATTTATGTTACAAACCATATATTTATCTTTGTATCTGTACTTCAGAATTAGGATAGTTTATAAGAATACCTACAATAAACTAAAGTAAATAAATTGCTTATAGAAATATATAAATACATATAGTTCCAAGAAAAATACAGGTTGAGTGGGAAAACAAGACTAAGTAAAAGGTCTCCATTTTTTTTTTTTCAGTTCTTAAGACACAACCTTACAGATTGATGTGAGAATCAAATGATTTAATAGGATGCTGTTTGATAAAGAGTTCATTGACCATGATGGACAGAGAGGCTGTATAAAGAGAAAAAAGCCAGGCACACCTCACATTTCAGCCACCCCCACTGGAGCTCCAGACATGTGAATGAAGCCACCTCAGACTCTCCAGCACAGATGAGTCACCCTATCCAGCACCACATAGCATGGGATAAGCTGCCACCACCATGCCCTGCCGAAATTGGAGAATTATGGGCAAAAATATGGCTGTTTTAAATCACTACCTTTTGGTTTAGCTTTTTATACAGTAATAGATAAATCAAACAGTTTAGTTTCATTTGTTGGTCTCAATAGCAGCAACTTTCATCTCCTGTCTGGAGCAACTCCCTCTTTATTTCACCAATTATCACTCTACTATCTGTTCTTTTGCATCCATGGATTTTGAAGGAAGGTCAGTGGTATTGTGTGGAAAAGACCTTGGCCTTTGACTGATACCTCCAAGAAAATTATCATGTGTGAATACTAAATAAAAATAATATTTAAAGCTTCAAATTGTTTGGCAATACAAAAATCTGAGTCATCTATTGACCAAATATCAGAAACTGAATGTCACAGTGACTTGTTTGTATTAGGCTAGAAGGAAGAAAAATGATATTAGTCATTCTCAGTGAGCCACAGTGAGAGAATGGAATGTGCACATGAAATGCAACCTTGCTTCCCATAGAAACTGATTTAAAAGATTAACACACACACAAACACACCTTTTGTATTCCCAATTTTAATATATTTGTACAATAAATATACTAATATCAAGGAAAAGAAAGTAAGCCACAAGTTTTTCACCAAAATGTAACTACAGTCATGTATTGCTTAATGATGGGGATACATTCTGAGAAATGCATCCTTAGGCAATTTTGCTGTTATGCAAACATCATAGAAGGTACTTACACAAAACTGGATCGTATAGCCTGCTAACACCTTGGGTGTTAGGTATAGTCTATTGCTCCTAATTTGTAGGTTACAAACCTGTACAGCATGTTAGTGTATTGAATACTGTAGGCAATTGTAGCACAATGGTAAATGTTTGTGTATCCAAACATAGGAAAATTGTAAAATAGGAAAATACAGTAAAAATAAAATATCATATAGCACACCTATATAAGGCGTTTATTACGAATGAAACTTACAGGGCTGGAAGTTGCCCTGGGTAAGTTGGTGAGTGAGTAGTGAACAAATGTGAAAGTCTAAGACATTTCTGTACGGTATTGTATACTTTACAAACACTACACTTAGACTACACTAAATTTATTTTAAAATATTTTTCTTTCACTAATAATAAATTAACCATAGTGTACTGTAACTTATCTACTTTATAAACTCAATTTTTTTAAACATGGTGACTCTTCTGTAATAACACATCTTAAAACATACATTTTGCAGTCGTTCAAAAATATTTTATTTTTTATATCTTTATTCTATAAGCTTTTTTCTACTTTTATCATTTTTTTAAACTTTTTTACATTTTAGTTAAAAACTAAGCACAAACACACACTTTACCTAGGCCTACATAGGGTCAGGATCATCAATATCAGTATCTTCCACTACTGCATCCTGTCCCACTAAAAGGTCTTCAGGGTCAATAATACACATGGAGCTGCCATCTCCTATGATAATAGTGCCTTCTTTTGGAGTACCTCCTAAAGGCCTGCCTGAGACCATCTTACAGTTAACTTTTTATTTTTATAAATAGAAGGAGTCCACTCTAATATAATGATAAAACATAGTACAGTAACTATGTAAACCAGTAAGTTTATTATTATCAAACTATTATGTACCACACATCATTGTATGTGCTGCACATAATCGTATGTGCTATACAACTGGCAGCACAATAGGTTAATTTACAACCAGCATCACCACACACATGGGAGTAACGTGTTTTGCTCCAGCGTTATGATAGCTACAATGTCACTAGGCGAATAGGAATTTTTTAGCTCCATTTTAATCTTATGGAACCACCATCCTATAGGCAGTCTGTCATTGGCCACAATGACGTTGTGTGGTGCAAGACTGTATTTTTATCTTGCCAAGTTCCTTTTCGATCCCTTTCCAAGTGCATTAGCTGTGAATCCTTATTTTTAGCTGATTAATTATCTAACTTCTCTTTCACAGGCAAAAGAACCAATATGAACCCAAAGCAATGAGGAAGGAAGGCAGGAAAGGGGAAGTAAGGGAGAGTTACTTGTTGCCCTGGAGGCTTGGAGGAAAGGTGCTTAATGGTCAATTTATTTTTCTCCATTTATTCAGTCAATAAACGTTACTACAAAAATTTTAAGTACTTTTCATTTCTTAAAATTCTTCAGCTGTGTAATTACTTGTTCATTGATCTTCTGCCCACTTAGACTATAAGCTATGCGTGAGGCCAGAGTCCAGATTTGTTTTTTCTGGGTTTTCTGTTTGTTTGTTTGGTTGGTTGGCTGTAGTGTTGCAGTGAGCCATGATCATGCCCAGGCTGGAGTGCAGTGGTGCAGTCTCGGTTCACTGCAACCTCCACCTCCCGAGTTCAAGCAATTCCTGTGCTTCGCCTCCCAAGTAGCTGGGATTACAGGCATGCATCACCACACCCAGCTAATTTTTATATTTTTAGTAGAGATGGGTTTCACTATGTTGGCCAGGCTCGTCTCGAACTCCTGACCTCAGGTGATCCACCCACCTCAGCCTCCCAAAGTGCTGGGATTACAGGCGTGAACCACCATGCCTGGCCTCAGATCTAGTTTTTCTTAATCACTACTGTATATCTAGCATCTAACCTAATGCCTAGCACAATGCCTTAAGAGGCATTTAGTAAATATTTGTTGGTTTGAAGTACGGGAATTGCAAGTCTAGAGGACACATTTACCAAACCAGGAATGGAAAGGAAGAAATAAGGAGAAAATGGTTGTTAAATAGTGGATGAGAGTCTATATATTAAAAGGAGAGCATGCATGCTCTAATGTACTTTATAACAAATGTGGTCTATTTGATTAATGCTGCCAGCTCAAATTTGGGTCTTCTGGAAAAAAAAAAAAAAATGATGAAACCATCTCCGGAGACATTTTGTATTCAACTCATTTAATATTTATATTGAGTTTCTTAACTCAGCATCCTCAAGGAGACCAAAAATGATAGTTGGAATATGGAGAGTAATGCTCAGGAGGATGGGGTAAAAGCACTCCCCACTCACCCAGTCCCAGATAAATCAACATAGCCTGAGTTAAATTTAGGTACTCCTCTAAAAGGTGGAGGGACTACTCGGGAATAGTTCAAAAGGAAATAATATCCTTTCTCATCTCTTTCTCCACAAGACTCTAGCAGAGCTTTAAAAAGTAGGTTTCTTATTACAAGAAATAAAAACTATATGAGTTAGAATAGAGATCAAAAAGAGACCCCAAAATTCAATGATTTAGTTAGATAGAATTTCACTGTGTTTTCTCATAACAGTCCATAGGTGGGCAGACCAGGCTAGTAGATAGCTCTGCTCAACAAAATAATTAATAGACCTAGATTTCTTCCATTTTGTTGTTCCATTATAGCCTATTAAGGCAGTATTTCTCAAATGTTAACATGGAGTTAAACCACTGGTGGATCATGCTAAAATGCAGATTCTCATTCAGCAGGCCTGGAGTGGGGCCTGAGATTCTGTATTTCTTTCTTCCTTTCTTTCTTTCTTTCTTTTCTTTTTTTTTTTTTTTTTTTTTGAGACGGAGTCTCGCTCTCTCGCTCAGGCTGGAGTGCAGTGGCGCAATCTCCACTCACTGCAAGCTCCGCCCCTCGGGTTCACGCCATTCTCCTGCCTCAGCCTCCCGAGTAGCTGGGACTACAGGCGCCTGCCACCACGCCCGGCTAATTTTTTGTATTTTTAGTAGAGACGGGGTTTCACCGTGTTAGCCAGGATGGTCTCGATCTCCTGACCTCGTGATCCACCCGCCTTGGCCTCCCAGTGTGCTGGGATTACAGGCGTGAGCCACCACACCCGGCCCGAGATTCTGTATTTCTAAAAAGCTCCCAGGTGATGCTGATACTGTTAGCCCAAGCCTACACTCTAAGTAGCAAGGCGTCAGGGCATTGACATCATCTTCGTGGTCAAAGCTGGGTGACTGGCACATCTGTTCTCCAGTTTTCAGTAAGGGGTTAGAAAACAAGTCTAGGGCAAGAAGCTGTCACTAAGGAAACAATGTAGAAACAATATACACATCTTCTTTTCATATTCAATAGTCAAAGACTTAATAAGATGGCCACACCTGGCTTCAAAGGGACTGATGAATGTCTTTAGTCTGTAGCTGGGCAGCTATATTACCATATAGAGGGGAATTGACATTACCATAGACAAGGAGAAATTGATATATTGGGAAACAGTCAGCAGTCCGCATCATGAAAAATAAGGAACCAGGAGCTTATAATTAAGCAATAAAAATGAAATGTAACAACAAGAAGTAGATGTATGGGCCAGATATTGCACTGAAACCTATGAAAACAGCTTTAGCAAAAAGCTATTGGATCAGAAGTCAAGAATCACTGATAGCATTCCATTTTTAATTTTCCATCTCTAGCATGCTTTGCTTGCACATCCTCTGTGACTTGTTCGTAAGAATTGCTGATGATAGGAGAGGTAACAGCAAATGGCTCTGAGAGTATTTTAGTGACACTGAATGGACTCTGACATGTGCTTATGGTTAGGAAAAACAAATATAAACAAAAATCAAGAACATAGCTAAGATTTCGTTAAAGATATTAGGTTAAATACTAAAATAATCCAAGCATGAATTAGGAGCTTCTGGATGTATTAATATATAACATGAATTTATATATCCCTATGGCCAACAGTTTACCCAGGACACATTTCAAAATTTATCTGCTTCTAACAGCATCAGAAACAAAATTTATTGTTCAGCCCCTTGGAAATGACACATTTTCTTAGAATATTCAGTTGGATAATAAATTTTAGTAAGCTTCCAGCAAAGAAAATTTCGTAACTTTTTCTGTCATCCCCACATCATTTCAACATGTAAGTATCCTCTGCCTTACACAAGATCTCTTTTGCATCTAATCTCATTAGAGTGACCATCTGAAACACTTCTGAGCCTGAAAGGGGCATTGTTAACAATTATGCTGGGTATAAATCCAGCATATAAATCCAGTTGTGTAACCTATGACTGTCCTGGATAGCCCAGGATATGTAACTCTAAGGCTAGGTTGTACCTATCATATTTTCTTTTTATCTTTTTTCCTCAATTCTTAGGTAGAAGTAGCGGACATCAATATATTGGTGAGTAAGGTTCTTTAAGATTGCAATGAACAGTCAGGTGCAGAGCCCCACCTCTGTAATCTCAGCACTTTTCATTTCTTAACATTCCTCAAATGAGGTTGGAGGATCCCTTGAGCCTAGGAGTTCAAGACCAGCCTGGGCAACACAGTGAGACTTTGTCACTCCAAAAATAAAAATAAAAATAAATAGTCAAATATGGTGGTGCATGCCTGTGGTCCCAGCCACTAGAGAGGCTGAGGTGGGAGGATCACTGGAGCCCAGGAGGTCGAGGCTACAGTGAGCTGTGATCACACCACTATGTTCTAGTCTGGGCAACTAAGCAAGACCTTCTCTCAAAAACAAACAAACAAACAAAAAGATTGCAAATAAATAGTCAATAGCAGATTACCTTGGTAATAAGAGTTTGTTGCAAATAATTTAGGTAATGAAAGTAAGGTGAGGTTATGACTGGAGAGTTGTACCATCAGTGTTTGTTTGTTTGTTTGTTTTGAGACAGAGTTTTACTCCATCACCCAGGCTGGAGTGCAGTGGCACGATCTCGGCTCATTGCAACCTCCACCTCTTGGATTCAAGCAGTTCTCCTGTCTCGGCCTACCAAGTAGCTGGGACTACAGGCACCTGTCACCACGCCCAGCTAATTTTT